>NC_134645.1:86422882-86717882 GCF_030463565.1 Pelecanus crispus
ACAAACTTAGCAAGGATTCAGACTCCTTTCTGAACTTTAATGGAACTGAACACTTGACAAATTATGGAAATAGTATCTTTACTAAAAAACTTACTCAAAATCACCATTTTCTAAGAAAAATTATGAGGGACAACCCATCAAATTCTTATTATTCAGATTGCCCATTGCTGAGCAGCTGGCTAGATGTTGGCAGCAACACCCACCTAATGTGACCCTACTTCTTAAGTCTTAAGACTTAAGAAAGTCTTAAGAGAGGTTTTGTACACAGTGTTGAAAGAAACCTTCTCCATCAGTAGAATGAAATAGTAGACTTTATTAAGAGAAAAGTAACTGGTCTGCCATTTTCAGTGACAATGCTATGATGCAATCCTGTGATTCTACAAGAACACTATGATTTGTCATTTGTGCTGTGATAAGTTTTAACTGAGAAAATATCAGAAACATACACCCTGAAATTTTTATCTGGCTAATACTAGCTTTTTTCCAATTAAGTCTGTAGAAGAGTTGTGTAAATGTTAAGGCCTACCAGCGTTTGCAAGTTGAGCTTCAGCTTTTGTCTGACCAAAACATCTGGACAAAAGTACACCTAAATTTTAGATAGGAAGTCTTTAGTGATCTTCTGAAATTACCTGTGTTGCACACATAGAGAATGAGGATGGGGGGGCATTTCTGAAGATCCTGAGAGATCACTCTTGGCAGCTCCACTGAATGTGGAGGAAACCAACACAGTGGCTCCCTCAGTTTGAGATGCAAGCTGTCCAGCCCCTCATGCAGCTAGTATCTCATGGAGCAAGGTGCTCTTATGAGCAATGGAGGCACTGGCTGCAATGCACAGATGTGACTTGCTTCGGAAGTGAGAGGGGCCAAATGTCCATGTGCCAGATGTGGGAATTTCAAGCAGGAGGCAGGAAAGACACCAACAGTTGAAGTGAGGCCCTTATGGAGCTGAAGAGAAAGCAGGAAATTAGGATCCTGACTTTTATCTGGGACAGTGCATAGCTAGAGTTCCAGACCTTGGCCCTTGAAATGAGTATAGGTTTAACATTACACCATCACTGTGTCAACACAGACACTCCCAGGACTACCTTTCCTCAGCAGAAGTCCTAACCTAGGGGCTTCTCAGGCTTCTTTGTATTTTTATCGCTTGCAGGAAAAGCGGTATACCACCTAGCATAGCCCTGGCCTGATGTTTGAGACATTCTTATGGACTTTAGGTTCATATCCCTTGAGACGAGTGGATTTTTAAAGTAAAACAGTAAATCTTGCAGAAGTCATGATAAACATTGCAGTATAATTTGATAAACCCTATATGCCAGAGAAATAATATTTTTTTCCATCCCAAATCCTGAAAATGCTAATATACTTTTTATCTGCTAAAGATAAGGTAAGAATTTTGTTCACAGAAGGCCTGAGATATAATTTACTCCTAGTGGGACCATTAGCAAACATACACAATTTCAACTACTAGCACAGCTAAAGCAAGCAGGAATCCTTCATTAGAGGAAGAACAATATTCTGTAATAGTTTCACTTCTCTTTCCTAGTAGTACTTCATTAGTGTTCATGGGAAAGTAATTAATAATCTATGAAGTAAGATGATGAAATGTTAGTAATTGACAGATAATACATTTCAGTTTAGTAAAAAATAAACCAGACATAGATCTGAAGGAAAGCTTATTGAGTGCTCTGGAAATCCAGTTCAAATTTGTATCTAGTAGCCTCCCTTAGTAACTTGTTGCATCTCTTTCTATGCAGTATCTGATGAAACTGTAGGACTTTTTGTGAAAGTGTGGTAACAGGTCACTGGTGAGCATGCAGGAGAGAAGGTACAGACTCTTAGGCTACTGAATTCAGCAGTGTGTCACTTACTGGGACTAAAACTTTCCTTTCTGCTATCTGGACAGCTGGAATCTGTATGAGCTGATAGCATCCATTATACTATGACTAAATGGTGGAATTGTTTGTCTTCCAGGAAGATTTCAACAGTGGGTGCTAAATGCTATTTTTCCTTATAGCTACCAGTATTTTTTAAACAGAAGTTAAAATTAGCTTATGCAATGGGCTGGAGAAGACTGTTTCCAAGCTCCATGACAGTCAGGTGTCTGAGAACTTGGTGGCTTTGCTGCAGAAACCTCATCTTGTTAGAGCTAAACCGGAGAAGAAGGATGGTTACAGGTTTTGGAACAAATTGCCTAAATTAACCCCAACAAGAACCCACTGTTACCAGAATGGTTTGGTCTGTAGGAATCTGAAGGCATGCTCAATTACTGAAAGCCCAATAACGTTTTGGTTAAACAGAATTGTGTATTGTGTGAGGTAAAAACAAATTCAGCAAGCTTGCTTTTTTTGCATATTTATTCAACCAAAATCAAAAGAGGTTTATATCTGGGCACGCTAAGCTCCCTGATGTCACTGAGCTAATATTTTATTGTTATTTATTACCAGACATTTTGAAGGTGAAAGATATCATTGTGTCTTGGCATACTGTATATTATTTGAATTAAAAGTAGTCCAGCTTTTCAAGAACAGGAAGGAAATGTGTGACAACTGAGCGAAGATTAACCAGAGGAAAGTAACTAACTCTGCAGTGCTATCTTCACAGATTTGGTTTAGATTATTTTATAGAGGAGTCAAAGGTAGGCTATCATTTCTTCTGAAAGAAGTCGGAACATGCATGCCTGGGTAAAATTTGACCGATGGGATTAAGTCTGCCATTGCAAAGAGATCGGTGCTATCATATACAACCATGTGTACATGTATGTTTAAGATTATACAGATATGGAAAATCATGTCTACTTTATTGCCCTTCTAAATGTCCTCCCAGGAGCTTTTCTCAACACTGCCAAACATTAAAGACTTTTGTTTGAAAGTCTGGAATTTGCTTTGTATTTCCTTGGAAAGGAATACATCTTTCACTACCACAACCTTCTGTAACCCTCCTGCCCTCCGCACTCCCACACCCCCACACAAAGACACTCCTTAATTGTATTACTGTTAGGCTGACCTCCAACCCCTACTAAAATGAGGACAAGGCTAGTTTTGTGTTTCATGGGATAACAATTTATGAGCAATTAAAAATGAAGAGACACAAAGCATTCATCACAGTCTCAGCTAGACAGGCAGCTGAGTTCAAAGGTTCTAGCAATGAAGTGTGCACAATATATTTTTATTTCTGTTTTCACTAAGAAGGAAACGGGTTAGCTAAAAATTATGGCATGCAGCCTCCAGTTCAAAATAGGTGCACTTAATCTTTCAAGACAGTCCATGCTTGGGCAGATAGGTTATGACAGCGCACACACACGCACACACACACACACGCTTCCAGTATCTGTAGAAGAATTCAGAACATATTATTGGCAAACTCAAACATACAGTTGCTTAAAATGAGATGCACTGAATGCCCTGAATGCTTATGCAGATTACAACTTAGCAGTTAATAGTCACCATGTGAAACATACCTTTTTATCTGATCCCTAAAAATGAAGTATGGTAGGATTTTATCCCTTTTGTTCATATTTCAAACTGCATTTGGGAGCGTGGAAACTTCATATGTTTACATTCCTGAAGTTACAGTAGATAATTTACATAAATATGGAAATAAGGGTTTCCATGTTAGTGTCAGTATCATGATATCTCTGTGTCTCCACAACTGAAAAAGAATGTCCTGTAGAGACTTTTTGTTTTGATTCTGTTATTTTTTAAGATAGACCATACAGTTACAAACCTGGCACTGATTGCTGATTTAAGGTTTGTTGTCTCAGTCTGGCATGAGCAAAGTATTGGTGAATCATCTATTAGATTATGCCATAAATCCGGCTCGGTGTGATTTTGCAATGTGTCATATTTCCAACCTGGATCCAAAACAAAAGCTGAGAGTGAAGAGTTTTGAATTGTCATTCTAAAAGGACTCGATCTGCTTGTTTAATCAAAGCACCTGAATGGCAGTGCCAACAAGAACAAAGTGAAGCATCGCCTAATAGGTTCAATTTTGCTAGAACTGTGAATGAACATGGGCATATATATACATGTACAGTGCTTGTAGGATTACAGTAATTGAAAGTCCACTTACATAAATAGGGACATTTCTAGCCTTCTCTAGTAATTTTCTATTAGAAGAGAAAATGAGAGTTAAAAATGTATTTCATTTGCATCAGAATCACATTACTTTACAGGTGGATAAATAATGCAGACTACCAGGGGTGCCTAGGATCTTTGTGCTCTATTTTTGTTGACTAAAATGACACTACAGTTTATTCAATAAGGGATTCTTTTGAGTAAAAAAAGTGATTTATGTGAAGCATGACATCTTTTCTTCTGAATTAAGCCAAATGATCAGTAAAGAGGGTTGGTATTGATTGGACTATAGAATACGGTGCATTTGTTAAATGGGAGTTCCTTTTCACTGGGGCTGAAAGCCAGTAAATAGTTCTCAAAGAAAACAGGGGAAAGGTAAAAACTCAATGAGACTTTTAGTCACTGCTGGTGACTAGAAAAAAGAAGGCTTAATAAGAAAGCAAGGTGAGAGATTTAGTGGATTGTGTCAGAAGGATTTATTTAATTTCTGCAATTTTGAGAGGATTCTTCAACAAAAGAGATGGTTCTGTCAAAGGCTCTAGTCAGAACATAGACATGACAATGGAAAGATGCTTTAAGCATTATAAGTAGCTATCATGCAAACATAGTCTAATAGGGTTAAGTGCTATCCTGCATGCTAGGCCTGAACTACCCAGGGACATACACACAAAAAGCTAATGGGAGCTACTCGTGTGTTTCTCATGACCAAGTCAGTTAACACATCAGCTATGTTTGGGACTCATTCCGCAGCAGAACAGTGGCTCCCTCTTAAACATCTCAAAGTCAGCCACACTGACAGTGGGGAAGACCCCATAAAAGTCTTTGGGAAATAATTAGTTATTAGGTTGGTTTTTTTTTTATATTACAGGACAATAGTGCATAGACTTGGTTCATTGTGACTGAGTAGGAGCAGCGCATGGGAAGAGAGTAGTCTTTCAGGACTCATAAAAAGCTCTGTCGTGCAGGGGGATTCTGTGAGATAAAATATGGAAATTATGGTAAGAATACTGATTTATGTATATAGTGTATATATATTGTATATGTATATGCATTATACGTACAAGAGTATGTATAGAGTGTTCTATCATTATTGTTAGAATGTGCAATAGAATATGAAATTTTTACTTTCATCTTGAGTACAGTGAGGCATCAACAAGGTGTGCAAATTCCTTCTCTGAGAAATTGCAAAGATGGTATTAATGATAAACTAAAATTATGAGTTAAAGAACACTTTTTTTGGGGTGGCATATTCCATAAGGATTTAAGAATGAAACAGCAATCATTTTAATCAAATATTTTGGCTCCAATAGTAGCTAATAGCAGATGTCTAGGGAATAATAGAATGGGGAAAGAAATGAGAATACAGCCAGGCCTCCATGAGTCCTTAAAATTAGATAAAGAAACTTTTCCTACAGCATGTCTCTATTTTATCATTCTTTTCAGGCAGTTTACATGTTTGGGCTGAGGAGCGTGTTGTACTTGTAGAATTACAGGCACCTGGCAGCCAAGGTCAGTCCAGCCATCAAGGAACCAACATGATGCCTGAATAGCTTAGGAAGGTGAGACATGATCTGTCCTAAGGATAGTGAGGGTGCCTCTTTCCACCAAAGCTGTTTCTGTTCCTGGCCAGAGGAATTCTTAGGATTTATCATGCAAATTGGGAATTAGCATGTTTGAGATTAGATTACCTTGGACGCTTGTGGAGCTCTGTTATGGATGTGCCCTGTTCTCTACAGCCTTTATAACTGCTTTCTTTAGCTTGCTTAAGGTTATGTTAAGGTTAAAGTCAAGGTGAGTCTGCATGTTCCATCTTCTTTCCAGGCACAGAGGAAAGATCCCTCAAATTCTCTGCTCTTCTATTTCTGGCAGAATCCATGAACATTTTCATATGTCATTCAAAGACTGGTGGTGGGGGGGGACAGGTTATTGTTACACAGGCATGGTGTCCAGATCTTTAGCACTGCCCAAAGTGAGTGTTCAAGAAATTTGTGCTAGTCTGAAAATAGCGTAATGATTCTTTCTTCTTGGACAGCAAAACCTGCCTCTGGTGTTTTACCACATTGCAAATTGCAGTGGTTATGAGAAAATCTGTTGCATGCATTGTCTTTAATGAGTTTGTTTCCTGTTATTTTGGAATTGGAACAGCCTACCTACAAGGAGAGCTTGGGCTGGGAGAGGATTTGATCAGCTTGGTGACCAAGGTCTCACTTCTAACTGACTTCCAGTTGCTAGGTGAGGGGCAGAGCAGACAGTATGATGGTGAGATGTCATTGATGGGTTGTACCGCCTTGACTGGATTCTGTGGCAGTCTGTCCACATACAGGCTAGGCTCAGTGCTGTTGCTTTGGCTGGTGCAAAGTTGGACTGCATCTGGCAAGTCTTGACAAAGGAATAGCCACTTGTCTTGATTGCTAGAAGTTATCAAATTATTTTTTTTCCTCAAGATGGTCACTAACGTCAAAGAGGTAGTTTTAGATTGTGGATGTGTGGATGGATTTCTATCTCCAGATACTGGTTCTTATTGTGGCCGCCTACCATTCTGCTCAAACAGTCTTTCAGTGTCCACATCCTGCTTCTATCTGGGATCAAAGTCAGCAAAGAGTATTTTTCTGAATGTCACCACAGCTATGTCTAGTGTCTTGTTCTGCTAAAGAATGACTGTGAGTGAGGGAAGGAGGGCTGGGAGAAGGCAGGCATTCTGCAGTTCTCCTGGCCAGGAGAGGGGCAAGTGCATCCCCTCTGAGAAGTCATTGGATATCCTCTAGAGAGAGCTCCCTGGGAAACCTCTGATCTGGTTATTTATACTGAGCTCATCGGGACAGTGATGGAGGGTACCAAGAGGTCACAGGATATTAGTTAAAGCATCACCACATTTTTGGGGGATTAATTCCGACATTATGCTTTCTAATGTGGAACACATCTCGTTTAATTGAGTTAATAAATTCAATCAGATGTTAACATTTGGTCTGCAAAATAAGGAATCAAATCTCAAAAGCATCTTGACAAATGACAAGAATCTTAAAGAGGTGGCTTCATAAATTATAGATGCATATATTTACAAACACATCCACACACACAGTGGTATGAACGTGTCCTTCAGTAAATGAAACACAGCACACCTGAAGCCTGAATTATCTCCTTGGTGGACCTTGGAGATACACTCTTGGACAATGCTGACTGACCACTATGGGGGCATCTTATGTACTTCTCCTCATATAACTGCACTAAATCTGTTTCACCTTGGGCTTAGCTCAGACCACTTCACACTCTTGCAAAGGCTGGACACAAACCCCATGAACCATTTCTCTCCAGATAAGAGGATTTTGGTGTAACCTAAGGCTAAATGTTTTGTTGGTAGTGTTAGAGTTTGCACTGTGAAGAACTGTGAAGTCAAGAATATTAAAATATTTGTAGAATTGACAAGCACAGGGAGCTGGGTGTAATAAAATCGAGACCCTTCAAAAATAGCACACTCTTCCACTAACTCTCCTTCTGTATGGAAAGGAGTTCTGCTCTGCATGTCCTCCTTTTTGCCTGCTTGTCTGCTGGTCTGGTGTTGCAGTAGCACTGTCCCTGAGGCTGAGATCTGAAACAGGACACATGATCCCTGAAGGCAACAGGATCTCCAGCAGGAACTTCTGGGGAGCTGAGGATGTTTGGAAATCAGCTGGCTAGTTTTTAAAAATCCTGCCCTAAATATTTACAAAAACTATGTAACATTTCATGCTTCTCTGCTGTCCCTCTTTGTGGCCTTGATGAAAAGCATCACAAGAAGGAGTGCCCTGGTCCTGACTGTTTTCCAAGTCTCATTAAGTACAATGGGTTTGCAAGTGCTTCCGTACATACCGGCTGCACTACATCATCCCTTGCATTCCTGGGGCTGAAAGCTGCAGAAGGCAGCCAACGGGGAGGGGATAAAGAGCACACTTTTTGAGACTCTTTTCCCAGCTTCTATTCTTTGCTCCAACCAAAGGAATGAAATCGCAAAGCCATTACCTCATTTCTGAATAGTTTGGAAGGCAGCTCGCTTTGCTGTTTCAAACTCAGGGGAGATTTTTCAGCTGCATGGAAAAGTGGAAGTTTTGTAACTGATTTTTGTTTGTTTGTTTTATGAGACTCACACTTCATCACAAAATGAACATGAAATGGTAGTGAATTGGAAGTTGAAATGCGAGAGTTTGCAGGGGCTTGTTTCCCAGAATTTGATTACAGGCATATGTCTCCCCTGCGGCTTTTAAGATTTTAGTAATTAATTTTTTTCCCAGAATTTAGATGATGCTCTCTCTTTTTTGCTTCCTCCACCTCTTTTTTTGAATACCTCACATGGATCCACCTGAGTTTGGTAAGGAAAAAATAATCTCTGGGATTTTGTGAGGCTTTCTGGTAAATCCTCTGCGTTAATTTGTTTTCTTCAAATTGCTCAGTACAAAATGTACTTAAAAAAATCAATGCTAAGAGGAGCATCATATGGAGAAGCTTTAATTGTTCAAGTAAAATAATGAAGTCTCACCTAGGCATAATCACAAATGGAGTAGTTTTGTTTGCACATGCTGTCTAATTCATTTAGTCTTTCTAATGAAAATTTTTTCCTTGAATGGAGAACCTCAAAATATCAGACAAACCTCAGTGCATATTGTTAAATCATAATTAAATCAACAGACATTCTCACATCAGAGCTGGTGCTTGGAGATGGTCTAGGCTTTGTATCCATTTTTAACAGGATATTCCTTTAGTAGGGAACCCAGGCTGAGCAATTGGGTATCTTCTGCCTGCTGGTGCTATAGCAAAGCAAAAGTAATTTTGCAATGCAAGGCAAAAAGAAAGACTTCATCAATTGTACAGCTTTTCTTTTGCCTGAGCGTTTATGGCAGCCCTGGCCCGAGTTCCACAGTGCGCTGTACATGCAGAAGCTCCTGTGCCTTTGTAGATGCGTAGTGCTTGGGTGCTGCTGACCTGGACTAATATACAGACCTTTGTCCTTTTAATATTTTGCAATACTTTGCAAGTATCTTGGCTGGACTCATGCATCTTCCCAGTCTTTTGTCCAAGAAGTATGTGGCTCCCATAGCTCAGTGCTTGTGATTTCATTTGGAACATGGCTCCCAGTTCTAGCCCATCCCTCTCTCCCATGCACTGAAAGATGCAAAGAACTGATCCTTGTCCTTCAGCAGATTACTGTTGCTTCATGATTAGACATTATAAAAAATATTTACAGAGCCTATTGAAATGTCCTGATGTGATGTTATATTGCATATGTCCTTTTTCACTTTTTATACCACCCAATTAAATTGCTTATCTATTGCATCTGTGTCATGTAATAAATTAAATGTTGTGTGATATGTACTTAATACTTTGCTTCCTATCAGCAATATGGTACAGTTTGCCAAACTATCTGATTGTATGTGTGAAATCCAACATTACGTAGCTATTTTTATAAAGGATAAGAGTCTACTGAGGTAGAAGGTCTTGTACAAGGTCTGTGTATCCAAGTCTTCAAAACACCCCTTTGATAGGACTTTAACAATGTAAAAGTCACTAAAATAAGATACTTTCATAGTTCCATCTATCAAGAAATACAGTAATTAATTGTGCTAAAGACATTGATATTAAAGTGTTTTCCATAGATGAAGAGAGGTATTTTAGGAATTTAGAAGAGGAAATCACATTTTATCAAAACAGTGGTGTACTGATTATAAATGTCAGACAGGTAGGGAAAAGAAAAAAATATTTGTGAAAAAATTTTTCAATGGAAAATCAATGACTGAAAGAAAGTCTAAAACATCAGAAATCTGAAATAATACCTTTTTTGTCCCTCAGTTTTAATAAAAACCCGAATTTTCCTGTTGTAAAGAAACAGCTTTTAAAAATTTCATTTTCAAACAGGACTTATAACTTATTTACATGTGTAAGTGCCTTTAATTTTCTTCTCCTTTTTTCTATTGAATATATCTATTAAGGCTTACATATATGATAATTGTAATAAACAGTTACTACTGGTTAGTAACTAACATATACTACTACTATGTTTATGCAACTCCTGAATATTATTTTATGAAACAAATACCATCAGAAAAGAATTGTTTCATGGAATGTGTTTATCTTCCAGATTTGCCAGTGTTTGACTATTCACCAGGTTCAGAGTGATGGTTCAAATTAACACAAACCCTCAAAATCACAGTAAATTTAATCTGGCCATTTTGGCTGTGAAGCAGAAAAGCATATCCATAAACCATTTAAGCATTAAAATTAATCTCATTTAAAAGCCTATGCTATGTACGTTGTTCAGTTGGAAATCCTAGAAATGGCATGTAGCAGGCGGTGCTTCTGGTTTTCTAAATTTTAGACAACCAGTTTTCTGTGGAAGAAAAAGAGCTAGGCAGAACATCTTTGTTTTAGTAAATGCCAAAATATTTTGCAGAATTTTAATGGCTAAAATTTTAAGAGTCACTCTCCCATATCCAAACTCCTGTTGAAAAGGTCAGCCTAACACAATTCTCTTCATGTGAAAATTTTAGACAGATTTTGCTTTCACTCTGACCCAGAATAAACTGTTAAAACCTCACGAGTTGTCATGAAAAGGAAATGTTCCTTTAGCTTTGGTGGCAAATCAAGGACCCTATTCCCTTCAGTGAATGTCATTAACCACACCCAAAAAGTGAATCCAACCAAAGAGAGTGTAAAAGTCACTGTCTGCAATAAAGGTAGCACCATCACCTTGTGAAGTATTGATGTCAAACCTTTAGTATAACTTTCTTCTCATAGAGGCCTTGATCCATCAAGAAATTTCAGAATGTGCTGAATTCAATAACAGAAAGTAATCTAATATCAATGAAATTACTGCCATATTTTTTTAAGTTTAAACATGTGCTGGAGTTGCACTGGAACCAAAAAAACCTTAATTCAGGGAGCTATGTAACAAGGTACAAACTGTAATACTTGTTGTAAAAATTGAGTGCATTTACTCTAAAACTGATAAAATGACTTAATAGATGCTTTTGAGCTGAGCTTATGTATAGCATGCAATATTGACTCCTTGGAGGTTAAGTAATAGCAGCTAGATAGACTGCGTCCTATATCATGGTTTTGAGCATGTCCTCTGTTTACACTTACTGTAAAAGTGTCCTATACAAGGGGGTGACAGAATATCTGAATGGCACCGTTGTAACGATGGTGCACACCAATACATAGGCCATTAATAACAAATGAACCCTACAATATTTTCTGTACCTTTGCTCTAACCCTTATAAATAACGACAACAAAGACACGTTATTTTTTCAGTACACTTCCCACCTTTTCTCACATCCGGTGCTAAACCCCTGCTACTCCAACTGGCAAAGTGTAGGAACAAGCTGTACATTTAGGCTCTACAGGGGCATCTAGACAGGTTGGATCAATGGGCAGAGGCCAGCTGTATGAGGTTTAACAAGGCTTAGTGCTGGGTCCTGTTCTTGGCTCACAACAACCCCATGCAACGCTACAGGCTTGGGGAAGAGTGGCTGGAAAGCTGCCCAGCGGAAAAGGACCCGGGGGTGTTGGTTGACAGCCATCTGAATATGAGCCGGCAGTGTGCCCAGGTGGCCAAGAAGGCCAATAGCATCCTGGCTTGTATCAGAAATAGCATGGCCAGCAGGAGCAGGGAGTGTTTGTCCCCCTCTACTTGGCACTGGTGAGGCCACACCTGGAATACTGTGTTCAGTTTTGGTCCCCTCACTACAAGAAAGACATTGAAGACATCTCCAACGTGTCCAAAGAAGGGCAACAAAGCTGATGAAGGGTCTAGTGCACAAGTCTTACGAGGAGTGGCTGTGGGAACTGGGATTGTTTAGCCTGGAGAAGAGGAGGCTGAGGGGAGACCTTATCGCTCCCTACAACTACTGGAAAGGAAGTTGTAGTGAGGTGGGTGTTGGTCCCTTTTCCCAAGTAACAAGTGACAGGATGAGAAGAAATGGCCTCAAGTTGTGCCAGGGGAGGTTTAGATTGGATATTAGGAAAAATTTCTTGATGGAAGGGGTTATCAAGCACTGGAAGAGGCTGCCCAGGGAAGTCGTTGAGTCACCATCCCTGGGTGTATTTAAAAGATGTGTAGATGTGGTACTTAGGGACATGGTTTAGTGGTGGACTTGGTAGTGTTAGGTTAATGGTTGGACTTGATGATCTTAAAGGTCTTTTCCAACCTAAACAATTCTATGATTCTATGATTCTGTGATTAAGGGAGACATTTTAACAGTATAAAGCTGTAAACAGTGCAGATTATTGTACTTTTAATAGCTAAAACTAGTGTACTATTTTTCATTTAACAGTGAGAAAGGTGTTCCAGGATAC
The DNA here is from genome assembly GCF_030463565.1 of Pelecanus crispus. Classification (NCBI taxonomy): domain Eukaryota; kingdom Metazoa; phylum Chordata; class Aves; order Pelecaniformes; family Pelecanidae; genus Pelecanus; species Pelecanus crispus. Next base: position 86,435,279 of record NC_134645.1, read on the forward strand.
CACAGTGCAGGAACACAAGGGGAAGCCTTTTGGTTGTAACCAAATGTTGTATAATTTTAGCTGTTATTACTCAATATAACTCTTCCCACAGCATATTTTCCTTTGAATCATGACTGACCTTCAAGACTGTTGACACACCCTTTCTGCCACAAAAGCCCTTTTGTCCCTCTGTGTTTGTGTGTGTGTGTCCATTCTACCTATTTCATCCTCACAGTGAAAAACAGCCGCTCAAGTTTTTCTTGTTTTTGTTTGAGAATCACAATTTGATTGAAAGAGATTAAATAAATCAGCAAGTGATAACATGAAGCCATTAATACAACTTTTCTGCTCAAGTGGTTTGGCAGCCTTTATCTGCTGGCTTAAACTTAAACAATTACAGGCTTCCAAACTAATTACAGCCCAGAACATTACAGGATTTATGAAATTTGGCAGCTATCACTTAAAAAAGGGGAAGGAAAGGAAGGAAGAAAAGTTCATAACTATCCATTATGGAAATGTCCTGAAAGTTCTTCAGAACAGAAATAATATACTACTGGTAAAGCCCTTCAACGGCTCTGAGCATCTTGACTTCTAATTTGTACATTTTGTTCATTTTTCATGCTTCATAAGCAAGTGTATAGAAAATGCTGTGCAGATCTTATGCCAGCAAAATGTCTTCTATACTATTTAATTTACAGCATCAATGCCTTAATTATATTAACTAATACAAAGCCTGTAAATAAGTTGACAGTTGTCTAGTGAAAACCCTACTGTAGTTTCCATCCTTTGCCACATAGAGGTCTAGTCCTTGTTGCTGGAGACAGATCACAACAGGGAAAACCATATGGATGACTAACGGGTGACAGAGCACTTACTGACTGGGAGAAGAGAAGGTGGCACCAGCATGTCCCAGTGCTTCTGCAGAGGAACCCGCAGCTGGGGACATCAGGCTTCAGGGATAGGTCATGGCTGTGGAGCTGCATGAACTGGCCCCACAGGAGTGCTATGGGACCTCCTAACTGGGAACATGGGTCATTTAGTTTGTCAGCTAAACAGTCAAAAGGCCAAACACCATAAATACGAAGAGACTTTGGTCTCTTTTGGATTGGGGTAGGGGCACATCAGAGTAATTTTGTCGGTGTCCTGGTTTCGGCTGGGATAGAGTTAATTTTCTTCCTAACAGCAGGCATAGTGCTGTGTTTTGGATTTAGTAGGAGAAGAATGTTGATAACAGGCTGATGTTTTTAGTTGTTGCTGAGTACTGCTTATGCTAGTCAAGGACTTTTTCAGCTTCCCATGCTCTGCCAGGCGCACAAGAAACTGGGAGGGGGCACAGCCAGAATAGTTGATCCAAACTGACCAAAGGGCTATTCCATACCATATGACGTCATGCTCAGTATATAAACTGGGGGGGGTTGGCCGGGGAGCAGCGATCGCTGCTCGGGAACTGTCTGGGTATCGGTCGGCGGGTGGTGAGCAATTGCATTGTGCATCACTTGCTTCGTGTATCATTATTATTATTATCATTATTATACTGTTACTATTAGCATTACTATTTTACTTTATTTCAATTATTAAACTGTTCTTATCTCAGCCCAGGAGTGTTTCTCACTCTTACTCCTCCAATTCTCTCCCCCATCCCATCGGGGTAGGGGGAGTGAGCGAGCGGCTGCGTGGTGCTTAGTTGCTGGCTGGGGCTAAACCACGACAGTCCTTTTTGGCGCCCAACGTGGGGCACGAGATAACAACAGATTAATCAGAGTGTATTAAGGAGTCTGTTAACAGTTGCCGGTCACGATATTAGTTCTTCTGATCTGCACCATGTTCTTTTTTTTGCAGCACGCGTTAAAGCTTGCTGTCAGTTTGTGTAGTGTGCTATGCTCTGCAGTGATTCATGATCTTTTGCTTGGGAGGCTCCTTATCAAAACCCTGACCTTGAGCATTCTTTGGTATTTGGGTTTCATACAGAAGTCACTACTGTACTTCGGGTACTACCTCATAGAGAGAGTTAGCAATTATACTTCTTACTCTGAGAGGCTTGTTGTGGAGGAAATACAGAATGGCACCTTTGCTGCTTTCTTCTATGATGTTTCCTCCTTCATTACAACAACTTTCCTGTATCTTGAACACCCCTGGGCAGTTAAGATACTTCTATTGATAATTCTTGGGAATGTTGTTTCCATTTTGATAAAGGTCAGTAAGCAGTTTAAAAATACCATCCAGAGATCTACCCCAAGGCTGGATAGTTATGAGTGGCAGGGTGTGTGGGATCGTATGCGCAAGTACCTAGGGCAGTGGGGACCTCCAGTGTTTTGGAACTTCACCCCTGAACAAGTGCAGAATCCTGAAGAATTAGTAAAGTATTTGGAAGAAGTATGTTGTCACCCTGGTAGCTCCAGAGAGACACAAATCATTGCAACATGCTGGGGACTGGCCCATGCCTATCGAGCCGTGGTCAACGCTAATCAGTACCCTCAAAAGAAAGAGAAGGTCTCTGGATCTGATGACAAAACAACAAGCACTGTGGCTACTCAAACCCCCACTACAGGCCCTGCGGCTACTCCAACCCCCACTACAGGCCTTGCAGCTACTCAAACCCCTGCCCCAGGCACTGTGGCTACTCCAGCCACAGCCATGAGCACTGCGGCTACTCAAACCCCAGTGACAGACACTGTGGCTAAACCAGAGAACCAACCTGCGCCGGTATCAGTTGCCCCTATACAGAAGAAAAAATACACGAGGAAATCAGTTCGTTTAGTAAGGGATGAAGATGAACCAGGGCCATCACGAGAACCAGAGGAGGAAGAACCCATAAATGAGATGGTGACCACCCGATCCCTATCCCTGAGTGAGCTGCGAGATATGCGAAAAGATTTTGGTCGTCATCCAGGCGAGCACATCATCACCTGGCTGCTCCGATGCTGGGATAATGGGGCCAGTAGCCTGGATTTAGAGGGTAGGGAAGCCAAGCAGCTGGGATCCCTTTCCAGGGAAGGGGGCATTGACAAAGCAATTGGAAAAGGGGCAAAACCGCTCAGCCTCTGGAGGCGACTTCTGTCAAGCGTGAAGGAAAGGTATCCCTTCAAGGAGGATGTTTTATACCGCCCAAGCAAATGGACCACCGTAGAGAAAGGTATCCAGTACCTGAGGGAATTAGGCGTGCTGGAGGTGATTTACAGTGACCTGAATGATGAGCGGTTAACCAAAGACCCAGATGAAGTCAGGTGCACACAATCCATGTGGCGGAAGGTGGTACGGAGCGCACCAGCATCGTATTCCAACTCGTTGGCAATACTAGCCTGGAAAGACGACGAGGCACCAACGGTGGATGAAGTGGCTAGACAACTCCGGGACTACGAAGAAAAGCTCTCTTCCTCCCTACGGGCCTGTGTCTCGGCTGTGGAAAAACTGTCTGAAAAAATATGCCAAGAGTTCCAACAACTCAGAGAGGATCTGTCCTACTCCCCACCTGCACGGACGAGTGTCTCAGCCATTAGGAGTCAACGTCCCTATGCTCAAGAGAGAGGATATAGAGGATACACACCACGGGGCACCCTGTGGTTTTACCTGCGTGATTATGGAGAGGACATGAGAAAGTGGGATGGAAAACCCACCTCAACCTTAGAGGCACGGGTGCGTGAATTGCAAGGAAAAACTATTAGAAAAGGCGGTTCTCCCAGGAAAATTGCAGCTCCAGTTTCCAGTGAGCAGTTCCCCAGACAGAGTAAGAGGGCTAATTTTACTTCCGACCTTGATCAGGGAACTTTTGATTCACATTTACAGGAAGTGAACAACGAATACTGTGACCAGTGTTAGAGGGGCCCTGCCTCCAGCCAGGTGGAGGAAAGGGACAACCGGGTTTACTGGACTGTGTGGATTCGATGGCCTGGAACGTCAGACCCACAGGAGTATAAGGCTCTAGTGGACACTGGTGCACAGTGCACGCTAATGCCATCAAACTATAGAGGGGCAGAACCCATTTGTATTTCTGGAGTGACAGGGGGATCCCAACAGCTAACTGTACTGGAAGCTGAAGTGAGCCTAACTGGGAATGAGTGGCAAAAGCACCCCATTGTGACTGGCCCAGATGCTCCGTGCATCCTTGGCATAGACTACCTCAGGAGAGGGTATTTCAAGGACCCAAAAGGGTACCGGTGGGCTTTTGGTATAGCTGCTTTGGAGACAGAGGAAATTAAACAGTTGTCCACCTTGCCCGGTCTCTCAGAGGACCCTTCAATTGTAGGGTTGCTGAAGGTTGAGGAACAACAGGTGCCGATTGCTACCACAACTGTGCACAGGCGGCAATATCGCACCAACCGAGACTCCCTGATTCCCATCCATAACCTGATTCGTCGACTGGAGAGCCAGGGAGTGATCAGCAAGACTCGCTCACCCTTTAACAGTCCCATATGGCCAGTGCGAAAGTCTAATGGGGAGTGGAGACTAACAGTGGACTATCGTGGCCTGAACGAAGTTACACCGCCACTGAGCGCTGCCGTGCCAGACATGCTAGAACTTCAATATGAACTGGAGTCAAAGGCAGCCAAGTGGTATGCCACAATTGATATTGCTAATGCATTTTTCTCCATCCCTTTGGCAGCAGAGTGCAGACCCCAGTTTGCTTTTACCTGGAGGGGTGTTCAGTACACCTGGAACCGACTGCCCCAGGGGTGGAAGCACAGCCCCACCATTTGCCATGGACTGATCCAGACAGCACTGGAACAGGGTGAAGCTCCAGAACATCTGCAGTACATTGATGACATCATTGTGTGGGGCAATACAGCAGAAGAAGTTTTTGAGAAGGGAAAGAAAATAGTCCAAATCCTTCTGAAGGCTGGTTTTGCCATAAAACAGAGTAAGGTCAAGGGGCCTGCACAGGAGATCCAGTTTTTAGGAATAAAATGGCAAGATGGACGTCGTCAGATCCCAATGGATGTGATCAACAAAATAACAGCTATGTCCCCACCAACTAGCAAAAAGGAAACACAAGCTTTCTTAGGCGTTGTGGGGTTTTGGAGAATGCATATTCCAAATTACAGCCAGATCGTAAGCCCTCTCTATCAAGTGACCCGGAAGAAGAATGAATTCAAATGGGGCCCTGAGCAACAACAAGCCTTTGAACAAATTAAACGTGAGATAGTTCATGCAGTAGCCCTTGGGCCAGTCCGGGCAGGGCAGGATATTAAAAATGTGCTCTACACCGCAGCCGGGGAGAATGGCCCTACCTGGAGCCTCTGGCAGAAAGCACCAGGGGAGACTCGAGGTCGACCCCTAGGGTTTTGGAGTCGGGGATACAGAGGATCCGAAGCCCGCTACACTCCAACTGAGAAAGAGATACTGGCAGCATATGAAGGGGTTCGAGCTGCTTCAGAAGTGGTTGGTACTGAAGCACAGCTCCTGCTGGCACCCCGACTGCCGGTGTTGGGCTGGATGTTCAAAGGGAGGGTCCCCTCTACACATCATGCAACTGATGCTACATGGAGTAAGTGGGTTGCATTGATCACACAACGGGCTCGAATAGGAAACCCCAGTCGCCCAGGAATCCTGGAAGTGATCATGGACTGGCCAGAAGGAAAAAACATTAGAATATCACCAGAGAAGGAGGTGACACGTGCTGAAGAGGCCCCACTGTATAATAAATTGCCAGAAAATGAAAAGCAATATGCCCTGTTCACTGATGGGTCCTGTCGTCTCGTGGGAAAGCATCGGAGGTGGAAAGCTGCTGTATGGAGTCCTATACGACAAGTCGCAGAAACTGCTGAAGGAGAAGGGGAGTCGAGTCAGTTTGCAGAGGTGAAAGCCATCCAGCTGGCTTTAGATATTGCTGAAAGAGAAAAGTGGCCAGTCCTTTATCTCTATACTGACTCATGGATGGTGGCAAATGCCCTGTGGGGGTGGCTGCAGCAATGGAAGCAGAGCAACTGGCAGCGCAGAGGCAAACCAATCTGGGCTGCCGCATTGTGGCAAGATATTGCTGCCCGGGTAGAGAACCTGGTTGTAAAAGTTCGTCATGTAGATGCTCATGTACCTAAGAGTCGGGCCACTGAAGAACATCAAAACAACCAGCAAGTAGATCAGGCTGCTAAGATTGAAGTGGCTCAGGTGGATTTGGACTGGCAACATAAGGGTGAATTATTTATAGCTCGGTGGGCCCATGATGCCTCAGGCCATCAAGGAAGGGATGCAACGTATAAATGGGCTCGTGATCGAGGGGTGGACTTAACTATGGACAGTATTGCACAGGTTATTCATGAGTGTGAAACATGCGCTGCAATCAAGCAAGCCAAGCAGTTCAAGCCCCTTGGGTATAGTGAACGATGGCTGAAATATAAATATGGGGAGGCCTGGCAGATTGATTACATCACGCTCCCACAGACCCGCCAGGGCAAGCGCTATGTGCTCACCATGGTGGAAGCAACCACTGGATGGCTGGAAACATATCCCGTGCCCCATGCCACCGCCCGGAACACCATCCTGGGCCTTGAAAAGCAAGTCCTGTGGCGACATGGCACCCCAGAAAGAATTGAGTCAGACAACGGGACTCATTTCCGAAACAACCTCATAGACACCTGGGCCAAAGAGCACGGCATTGAGTGGGTATATCACATCCCTTACCATGCACCAGCCTCCGGGAAAATTGAGCGATACAATGGATTGTTAAAGACTACCCTGAGAGCAATGGGTGGTGGGACGTTTAAACATTGGGATACGCATTTAGCAAAAGCCACCTGGTTAGTCAACACCAGGGGATCTGCCAATCGAGCTGGCCCTGCCCAATCAAAACTTTTACGTACTGTAGAAGGAGATAAAGTTCCTGTAGTGCACATGAAAAATATGCTGGGGAAGACAGTCTGGGTTACTTCCCCCTCTGGCAAGGGCAAACCCATTCGTGGGATTGCTTTTGCTCAAGGACCTGGGTGCACTTGGTGGGTGATGCGAAAGGATGGGGAAGCCCAATGTGTACCTCAAGGGAATTTGATTTTGGGTGAAAATAGCCAATGAACTGAATTGTATAATATTAATTGCTTTATAATACTGTATGTTATCTCTTAACTATATGTTATCTCTTAACTGCATGTTAATATAATAATATAGTAGGTTAATATTAAGTATATAATACTATATATTATGATTGCTATATGCCGCATATGAATGGTATTGCAGTAAGAATTGCCCAGCCTAAGGAAAATGAACTTTGATGAAACCATGTTGGAATGAGAACTGACTTCAGCATGCAACAGTCCAACACTGCACACCACCTGTCCTGCTCTGAAAGACTGTGATGACAGATGGAACCCAAAGTCATGGGCTAAATGAACTCAATGGACATTTTAGAGGGATGGGCCATAGACGAAGGGAATGATATCTGTGTGTATATCAAGATAGGGAAAGGGGTGGTGATTAATTGGAACACATTGGAAAGGGGAGGGCCTGTGCATGACGCAGATGGTATAGAATAAGGGGTGGATACTGTCCTGGTTTCGGCTGGGATAGAGTTAATTTTCTTCCTAACAGCAGGCATAGTGCTGTGTTTTGGATTTAGTAGGAGAAGAATGTTGATAACAGGCTGATGTTTTTAGTTGTTGCTGAGTACTGCTTATGCTAGTCAAGGACTTTTTCAGCTTCCCATGCTCTGCCAGGCGCACAAGAAACTGGGAGGGGGCACAGCCAGAATAGTTGATCCAAACTGACCAAAGGGCTATTCCATACCATATGACGTCATGCTCAGTATATAAACTGGGGGGGGTTGGCCGGGGAGCAGCGATCGCTGCTCGGGAACTGTCTGGGTATCGGTCGGCGGGTGGTGAGCAATTGCATTGTGCATCACTTGCTTCGTGTATCATTATTATTATTATCATTATTATACTGTTACTATTAGCATTACTATTTTACTTTATTTCAATTATTAAACTGTTCTTATCTCAGCCCAGGAGTGTTTCTCACTCTTACTCCTCCAATTCTCTCCCCCATCCCATCGGGGTAGGGGGAGTGAGCGAGCGGCTGCGTGGTGCTTAGTTGCTGGCTGGGGCTAAACCACGACAGTCGGTTATGCTGATTAAAGTCCAAGAGCAGTAGCTGCAGTAAGGGAAAAAATGTTTTTTTTAGTGTAACAGTGACCACTGCACATTTCAGACATTATGAGTAAGACCTCCTGAGAATCATGAGATTTCCTTCAGAATATGATTTAATATAATTATCATACTGATTTCTGATCCCATAGGACTGCAATACTTGAGGGGCTGGGATGTTTTTCTAAACTGAAAGTGCAGATCTGGTTGTAAAACATGACTACAGGAGCAAAGGTTTAAGAAAAAACGTAAATAATGCCAGAGTGGGCAATGCATCATGGGGTGACATATGCTCCCAGGCTGAGGAGCCATATGAGACCTATGGAGTTCCTGTTCCCAAGGAGCATATTATTAGTCGTTGGCATTGTGTCCACACCTTCCACTCAGGAAGATCTCTAATCATAAGAAAATCCTTGTGAACTTTTTCTGTCCTTAGGATAACTTTAGTCAATGAACATTCCCTAGAAAACATGCTAAGAAAGCAGTCTTATTTATAGTACCAGCAATGTAATTCCTGCTCTGTGTTGGTGTTTCATTCCTGATAAAGCAAAAGGATCATACATAGGGAAGGGAGAGCAGATTCATCTTTTTAAGCAAGACCAGACTTCTGCTGAGGGAGGTGACAACTACCGCCACCTGCAACAGTGATTTTTTTTGGTAATTTACCTAACTGCATGCCTTAAGAACCTGTCTGAAAAGCAATTTGTTTAGTGAGTCTTGTTAGATTATATTGCACTAGGCTTGTAAGTAAGCAAACTTGGTTGGGCCAGTTGTGAGACAGTGGTTGGGATGGAGGAGGCCACATTTGTGACTCTCATTTCAATCCACCAAGATGACTGCAAACATAGACCCCTGCAAAACACAGACCAACGTCAAGGCTCGGTTTTAGCTGCTTTTATTATTCTGGTTTGGGCTATGTGCTGGCTAGGCACTACCTAAATGCTGAGTGTTTTTCCTACACTGTCTCTCATCACTGGCTTTGTCAGAAGTTATGGGTGGGAGTCAACAGGATGACAGCTAATTCAGAGAAAACATGGGCTGGCATGAGTCAGGTTCTGCCCCAAAGACTCTCCATTGCTATCAGTCTGTACTGAGGCAAAAATTGCTGAGCACCATTTGAAGCTATCCAGTCCTGTATTCTGTTCTCTCTTAATCACCAAACTCCTAGGCATTAGCCTCACTTTTTTCCTGTGATTAATTAAGCAATCATCTTCTTTAAAGATTTATTTCCTTTTCTGAAAAAATAAAAAATTGATGGCATTTTTTTAATGGAATCTTAAGATTTGATCAATGTCCACAAATGCTGTAAGTATACTGTAGGCAAAGCAACAATTTTTAAATCGATCTTTTTTTTCTACATCCATCTCATTCCTCTGTGGAGGAAGTCCACAGACAAAAACTAAAATCCAGGCTGAGGTGAATATAAAAACAAACCATGCTTTTAAAAACACACCTGTAATCTGATGATCAGCACTGTAACTGATTCAACACAGGCACTTCAGTCCCTTTCCTTGAGGCAAAGTGCCTTGAATTATAGCTGTGATGTATACACATGCACGTGGACACACACATGTACGTGCATACATATACACATGCCTACAGACACATATGGTTATACACACACACACGTAAATGTTTAGTTTGCTAAGTATTGCTAAAAAACCACTACAGTTAAGTAATGTGATTCATGGTTGAGTAGCATAAACTTAATCTGGCTAGATTTAATTTAGCTAATTAAGGTTAATTCAAATTAAGGTAGGCTTGTCTATATTTCAGCATGGTGCACACTCCAGCATGTGCTATAGGAAACCACAGACCTTCAGTGTGATCTTATGTTGCTAGTTTGTAGTGACATGTGCTTCACCATGTCTTGAATACTATTAAAGCATGTGCAAACTAAATTGAAGGTAATATGAGTAAAAGTATCCATGTGGCTTCATATCTGCAGTGCTGTTCTATATATGCTGATATGATCCATGAGGGTATTATGAGGCTGAGTGGATCCAGATTCTTATCAAATGCCTTGTATTTGTTAAAAGATATTTGCCAGATATTTGTTAAAAGAACACGAGTGTGTTCTCTTAGTGCTGAGGTTTACATTAAATAATGCTAAAACCCACCAAAAGCATAGAGAATGCCTAGATATATTACATAGTCCATGCTCAGTGAAGACTACTCATGAACCTCCTACTCTGCTTAGTCAAAAATTCTCCTTCTGATCTGCCTTACACTCTGCATTTCATACCAACAGCAGAGTACTGATGAGGTATAATAGATAGATTTGCCAGATCTGTCTAGACTCAAATCTTTTCCCAGAGTGTCCAAGCCAGAATTGGCTGAAATATCAAATATGATCATGATGTGGGTGGATATCCTTTCTTTGCCACCCCAGCATGGAGTCTTTCCACTGGCCTATTTGTAGGGGAGATGGGAACTGATGGGGCAGGGAACGTGTCAGCTAGCTTTTCTCTTCCTGAGAAAAGAGTATCCTGTCCTCCCTCGTGAATGCTGGATCCAAATTCTTCAGTTCTAGATGGTCCAAGTTATAATCTTAACTTGACACATGATAAACACTCTGAAACACAGATTGCTGGAGCCAAATATAGACATCTGGGAATCTGAAAAAAATGAGAGAACTAGACATGTGCTAGTGGCTTTAAGACAAATGCTAATAAAGGAAACAGAAACGTGATGATTGCCTCTCCTGGTGGATTGCAGGACTCAAGCCCAAGCCTCAAAAAAGGTGCAAAAGTTTGGGAAAAAGGATGAAATTGACGATATGTGACATGACAGAATTTTTAGCAAATCTAAAACTTTAAAGAGCTCAAACCCTCACAAGGCAATATTCAACTTTCTCTCAGTTTACACTTTAGATTACACCATTTCTTCTTTTGTCTGACACGAATTGGGTCCTTTCACATGGCTTACCTTGAACTCAGGGAGGCCAAGGGTAGGACATTTTATGGCATAGAGTTCTGTCATGCAAGAGAAAGTGGGTGATGGTCAAATATGTGACGGCTGGAGAAAGTCACAGTGACTGGGAGTAAGGGTTTGCTTGCAAACTACTGCCAGGGTTACATTTTTGATCTAGCTAGGACAGGTCTTTAAGAGATCTGTGTGCTTGAAAATGGAGCCTGTGCAATGTAGCGTTTCCCTCCATTATTTCCTGAAGATCAACATGGACTACTGCATGGAGTCAGTTTCTGTTCTCAATCGTGTTTTGATGTATTCTGTGTGATGTAAATTAGCATTGGTTAGACAGCGTACAGATTTGAAAAGAAGAAAAAAACCCCACATATAAAACTTCATATCTATAGTATCTTCATGCAGTAGAGTTGATGACCAAAATTTTAAAGCCAAGTGAATAATATTAAGCTCCTGAAAACATATCCAGGCCCATAAATAGGAAGTGGTAGTGAATACACCCAGTTTCTGTTAACTTCACAGAAAATAAAGCTGAGGATTGGCTTTGTTTAAAAAAATATATCAGCTATCATTTCAGGTTGCCTAATCAGGCAGAGCTTGTGGCTGCAGGCTTCACAGCTCTTAACAATCTGCTGCAGGAGGAAGGGCAGAAGAACGGGAAACAAACAAAGGTGCAGAAGAAAAGGGAGGGAGAGGTGAAGGGGTTGGACAAAAGCAAAAAGCATGCAAAAAATGGGAAATTGCATGTTGGAGACCGTGAACTGGCAAGAGAAAGGAGAAAGAGAAGAGTGCAAGCACAGATGATGAAAGAAAAAGCTGGAGGAAAATGGATGGGCTACAGTGAAGACAAGAGAAAGAAATGACTGAAGAAAACCCACCCAGGGACTCTTGCCAGTCATGGACAACACAAAGCACTGACCCAAGGGGAAATGATTCTGAATCTGACTGGGAGACAGTCAGAGCTGTGGGCCTCTGCATGGGATTTTGAGGAAGGGACCTTGCTGATTTTCCTGAAAAGTGGGTCGCCATGGGTTTTAAATGTGGAAGAGCATATATGAAAAGGCATTTTTGATCCCTGTCAGAAGACAAAAATTGGAAGAGGACTTGAAATGTACCATTCTGTATAAGGTGTCAGATAGCAGACAGACAGAGAACAATTAAGACTGCACAAGGCTCTCCATCAGCAGCATACAATGGGAATAGGATTTTCTTTTTCCCCGGATGTCAGCCCAGCCACTCAGGCGAGACGAAGAGAATTTCTTCCACTTAAGAAATCCTTTGTTCGGGAAAGAGCTGTTCAGGCCTCTGTTCTCTCCCCAGCCAAATTGTATGTAGTTTTCACGGAGAAGACTTCACTTTCTGAGGGGCATTGGTAACCAAACAGCTTCTGGACAAAGTGCAAAGTGCAGCAAGTCCAGAGTATCCTTGGAGTCTGACGGGGAGGCTAAAGAATGAACAGGAACATTTTCAAATGCGAAAAGGTCGATATTTGTTCTTGCAAAATTTGTCATTGTGATTTTTGTCCTGTGAACCTTGCAAGAGCAGAATTCATGTTTGTTTTCTGCAGGGTGGATGCTCAGTCCTGTTTACATATTTGTTGAATTGTGTTGACTGTATTTTCAATACAAGAAAACTGCATACAAACCTGTATAAAACCTGCCTAGGTCCTTGTGGAAGTGTAGATCATTCCCATGAAAACTATTTAACTAGAGCATGAATAACCAGCATCTATACTAGTTTAGTTACAGGTTTTCTTTTCTCCTGATGCACAATACTGCATATTTAAAAAAAAAAAAAAAAACAACGCAGTGGAGCTGTTCAACAAGGAAGGGAAAGAGACATCCCCACTACCAACATTTGTTTAGCCTTTGATCACTGAGATTAAAACCGCTGGATTCAGGAGAAGTTACTTGTCTGTCTGAGTTTTTTTCTCTTATGCCATGAATACATATGTGCACATACCTGCAAAAATGATGGAATGCAACATGCACAGGCATGCACAGACACATGCACACACACACACGCTACAGAGATGGAAACCTGGGACACAAACTTTACCACCCAACTAATTGTACCAATTTAGTAAGCTCTGTGGATTTTATTATCCAGCTGCTACTATAGCAAAGATACCAGGTTATCAGCTGACACATTTATGTCTAAAACGTCTAAAGACTCATAAAATTATTAGAACAAATGTATGACTTCCCAGCTTGTGCACATTACTTGAAATTTCTTCTTCATAAGGGTAAAAGAAATCCTGGATATAGTTTGGAATACAGAGGTACTGCAATCAGCTATCTTTCAGTTTTATTTCACGGTGGCTATGTATAATGTCAGTATTTACATGTAGTACCCTCTTCCAGACCAGACTAGGAGTCTCACAACTGGGTTTGACACTAGGTCCTACTCAGTGGAAGGAAAGAACCCTGTCTGTCCCATCATTTCAAGTGCATGTAACTAAAATGCACATTCAGGTCTTTATATCATAGTCTAAATACAGAAATGCTTAGGAGTCCATTTTGTCAGCAGTATCTCCCTTATTGGGTTACTGATTACTGGTAACACACTTTACACAAATCTGCATCTTAAGATCACTTGGAAATTTCACCTGTTGCATACAGTGGCTATTCACTTGTTAATGGGTGTTTCTCACCAGGATCTCATTACATCTGTGCCCCATGGTCTGCCCTCACCTCCAGTTCATTTTCAAGTGTACTGTTATATGCTCGTTCAAGTTCGTGTGCCTTTAAATGGTTTGGTTCCTTGATACCCAAAGAAAACACCTCTCCCTTCATGTGTGACCAGAAGGCTGAGATCAGCAGAAGGGGATGAAAACTGTAACCTGCTTCCCAAGCTGTCCCATCAGAATGTGGGCTGGCAGTTGATAGGTCATAGAGCAAAGCTTGGCTTTTCTTCTAGGGGAAAAGAAAGAATGGGCTGTATTGATTGATAAGGAGGCTACAAATGCTTGGTGGGTGGAAGTGGAAGTTATTTTAGTTTTTTGGATACTATCTGTAATTTACAACTTGATTTCTGAGCGTGTATTCAAGCATCACATGGATGTATTCATAAATACATCAAGTGGATTCCAGAAAAAATTAGCAATTAAGCAATTAGTTACAGAACTTGTATCTGCAAATGCTTTTTGCTGCACATATTTGACATTCTTCTGCTGGCACCCTGTGCTTTTGTAGTCTGGATGTCTTTACACATCCTGAAACTGCCTCTCTAATCCTTCCTTATTTTCATCAATTTAATACAAGTAAAGTTGTGCGTTACAACAAGGAAAACCCCTCAAGTTCTGCATTAGCTTATTTTTTTCAAAACCACACTACTGTTCCCATTGCCTCTTATTATAAAAACAACGAAGTATGCATAAGACAGGAAGTCCAGGTTTAAGCAGACTACATATTGTCATCATTTTTCTTTGACAATTAGGAATAAATGATGGATGTAAAAAAAAAAAAGTCTGAAAAAGGAGAAGAAAAGCCAGAAAAGAATATCAAGTGTTTTGTATTCTCTCAGTTATCTACTACTACATTTGTACTGCATATTTGCTAAAGCCAGAGCTGCACTACCCAGTGCTTCTCATTTTAAGACAATCATTTATGGGTGTTAAAGTATGCCTGTGAAAGCAGAAGTGCACTATGTCAATCAAAGCTAATCACTGGTACAGGCAAAGTGCTTTTGTTGGCCTCCATGCTCTAAGCCGCGCTTCCACATCTGTGTTTGAAGAGATTAGAGAGGTGCTTCATACAAGAACTGTATTAGTTAAAGCTGATCGACAGTATTTGGAATAAATCATGAAAAAGTTGAGTGCCAGAAGGAAAGGCATGGCGAGCGAGTTTGAAATGGACTAGGGCTAAATCCATCTCCTTCCCACCCGTCCCACCCTTCCCTCCCCCGGACGCACATGTATAAACATCTACACACTTGTTCTTCTGAGAGCAATGCTGGTTATCTTCCTTCAGCCACTTTGCAGCTAACGTGCAGCTGCGCAGCCAAATGTACTCGAGCTTGTTTTTCCTGAGATACATACTGTTTATTGGCTGAGGCATTGATATCGTATTTGATGTGTTTATATCAGTCAGGACTGGCAAGGGATGGGGAAATGGGTATTAAAGGAGAAGAAGAGCTCTTGCAAACTGCTGTGGTTTGGAGTTCTGCAGCTCCCCCCACCTCCATTTCCAACAGCATTCTTGCCTCATGAATGCCATACACTTTCAAATAAATTATGAGTGACAAGTATTTGAACCAATAAAGAGGGCACCATATTTTATATGCAGTAAATTTAATTCCAGATTGTGTTTCACCTCAGCAGTGTGACATGTTTATTGCTGCTGAAAGATGAAAGCACCAGGAGTTAGAGACAAGCGTCAGCAGTTCTAGTGGGCACCAGCAAAATGAAGATTTGACAGACTGGTGGCTGAGCCCGTGAAATGAAATGCCAGATCAAATTTTACCCAAAAGGGGTCAGATGTACTGTCATGCCCCCAGACTCTCAATACCAACTGAATAAATTACTCTGGTTCAACAAGCTGCCGAAGAAGGTGGTGTGCGATCCATAATTCACTGCTAGTGGGCTATGATGCCTTTCAAAATGCACCGATGATTGGTGGTGCCAGAGCTGGCTTTGAGGATATGATGTGATGAAGTAACTCTGTTGGCGCTAAGCGCTTTTGAAAAGTACAATTAGCCAACTTCCAAAGTTTGTTATTTGGTCTGCCTTTGCCACCTTTGTCCCACAGTTGGACCTACAGCTGCCTGCATTAAGAGTGAAAATCAAGCAATAAGCCATAAACTTGCTCAATAATATATGCATAAATTTGAGAGATTTCTTTCTGTTGGGGTGGCCCAGATCTGAGGAAAAATCTTTCGGCAATCGGCTATGATATGATTGGGTAGCATCACTTTGGAGGCTGAAAATAATGGAGAGAAACATTGTGCCTGTTCATTCCAAGCTGAGCTTTGCCACATTTCATCATGTGTAGCAGCACTTACTCATGCGAGTTGTCCCACTGGGAATTCTTAGAAACTATTTGTTTGAGGGTTACTTAACATAAATAAGGCTGGCAGAATTGGATCTGGTATTTGTATGCAACAAATTATATTAGGGGCAACTTGTATGCAGATTTAATTGCACAATGCAAGAAAGACATTTAGAGAATCTTTTGGTTTTAGTGAGACATGCTCACTACACACCTTCTGGTCAGCAAAACAATTTCTACTGACTCTTTTAAAAGTTTCAGATCAAATACCATTCATTGCCGATGGCCACAAACACTAAAAAATCTCTATCAGTGCTGATATCGGCAACAA
This sequence comes from Pelecanus crispus, assembly GCF_030463565.1. Taxonomy (NCBI): domain Eukaryota; kingdom Metazoa; phylum Chordata; class Aves; order Pelecaniformes; family Pelecanidae; genus Pelecanus; species Pelecanus crispus. The sequence goes on from NC_134645.1 coordinate 86,451,571, forward strand.
CGCCTCCAAGATTCAGATAACAGTAGAGTGTCAAATCTGCAGGTCAGCAAAGTAAACTCTCTGCTTCTTATATCCGTCCTCTATCTGCTGGGAAGACAAGACATATTTCAAGCTGCTGCTGCTTAGAAGTAGTTATAACGTTTTTGTCTTCACATAACAGCGGATGGCTGTTCCAGATGTTTACCTCATTCCTGGTTATAAATCCCCTGGTTTCCAGAGTGAAGGTAGTCATGGGCAGTTTATACCTATTTGTTCTTGTGTCAGTCTTTTCAAAATAGCTTTAAACCTCGGTAAATAGCTTTTCACTCTCCCAGGTATTTTCCAGCCTGATGCATATATAGCCAGTCACCTGGGCTTCATGTCGCTAAACTTACTGAGATCTTAGATTTCCTTCTAATATGACAGACTCTCGGCTCCCTGGCCATCATAGTATTTTCCTGTCACTGCTCCAAATATACCAGCAATTATATAAACCCTGCAATTTGGGTCAAACTGAACATGGGTGAGTAGACCTCTAAACAATATTCCAGGTAAGGAATATAACATTATATAAAGGTATACATAGCTTTGAACCTCTGTCAGAAAGACATTGCCTGATCATCCTAATTTTGCACTTGCCCTTTTCATGGCAACCCCACGCAGTATGTTGTACACAGAATTACAGGTGCCAGCAGCACTTGGACAGGGCAAAATCTTGGCCATCTGGAACATCTTTTTAGTTTCTGACTGTCTGAGCTCCCAGAGGTTATCTGATGTTTGTGATATTTATATAAAAGTGACTGACTGACTTTTCTGTGGATTACCCAAGGTGGTGCTGGGTACTCATCCTAGGTATTCGGCACTGCCATCTCCCATTGTTCCTATGCACCCATACAAAAGACTCTGGAGAAGATATTGGTAGCATTTTAGTTGGCCCAGACACTTAACATGAGTGGAAGTGATTAGGCCTAGAGGAACCCGTTGGGGCTCCAGGCTACTCATACATGGCTGAGCCTCAGCAGAATGTTGGCAGCCCTAAGGAGACAAGCCCCAAGTGAGGAACCTGGCACTAACCTTGCTAAGTCTGATCGCCCTCCAAGCCCATTTCTCAAACTTATAAAAGCAAAAGGGTTTAAACGACACGTCTGAAAAGAAAGAAGCAGAAGTGGTTTCCCACCACTCTAATGAGGTCCCTTGCTACATGTTCTGCACTTAGGTCTGACTCTGTCTGCAGGTCACTTGATGGTTGCTCAGGACTGCCTTTGTCATCAGGTTGCCTGGACTCCTTGCCCTGTTTGTCACTTTCTTACTAGCATGGACGTGCAAATCTCTGCACGGGTCCTGCAGACTGAGGTGCAGGGGTATGTCACATCGTCACCAGAAGGCGGGCTGAAGTCTTGAGCTGATACTACAGAGTTGAAGACAGGATTAAGGTAGGAACATAATGTTTGTGTAAACAAGGTAACATGCTATAAGGAACATCAGGTGGCGACCTCCATTCGAGGAGGGTGTTTTCTTGCTTTTTTGCACACCAGTTTAACCCTAATTTCCACTCGTCAGTCCTTTTAAATGATCCCCACAGTTGACTTTAAAGTGTTATCATTTTGAATAAACAATACAGGTTTTATTAGTTTAGAGTTTGTTAAGCCATGTTTTATTTTAATCCAGCTGTAATAAAGTTAATGAACTACAATAATTGCTACAATAAAACTCCATGCAGTGCATTGCACAGAGAGTGCAAACACCACCAGCCCTTGGGCAGTGATAACAATGTGCAGAGATTCCACAAAACACTTCAGCATCTTTCCTCCAAGAAAATTAAAAAAAAGAAAAATCAAATTTATTCAAAAATTTATCAGATGACATTGTGTCAGGCCTTCCTGTTATTCAAGCTACAAACTTGGTGGCCACAAGTCAGTCAGTCCTGAGCTGAGCAAGTGCCAGGCCTAGGAAACAATCATCTAGAGCCATGTTTTATTGCATTCTTCATATATATACATGTGCATATATATATACACACACATACACATATATATGTGTATTTAGCTGCATCAACTAGTGCATATACAATTTTTTGGAATTAGCTTCTTTAGCTTTGTCTTAAATTTAAATGACATTGTTCATGTGCTGTTCTATAGGAACTGTCACACAGGAAGCAAGCATGTATTTACACTGAGCTAGTGTCTTCTTATCTCCAACTTTTATGATTTTATTGTTTTCAATATATAGGTATTGCAGAAGCAATACTTCATTGAATGTCACCCGAAATCTCTTAAATTAAGAGCCTGAGAAAAAAGCCATATATTGATCCAACTCCTTATGCAACACTGTATTAAAGGGTTTTTTTTTTTTTCATTTGTAAAGTTAGGGCATCACTGAAGCTTTTCTGCAGAAAATCTAAATGTTTTACTCTGAAGGACTTTCTGCAGCAGAATTCCCAATGAGAACGGCAAGAAGAGGCATAAAAAATATATTAGTACAGAGAAGCTCTGTGTTTTGCTTTAGCATCAACAACAAAATCTTTTTTTTTCCTACAGAATCAGAGCAAGTATTATTACTAGTAAAAGAAGAAAAAATAATGATCTAGCAAAGGACAATTCATATGCACAGCATTTTTTAATTTTTATTTTTATTTATGAGTAGTTGTTTCTACATAATTAAATCTTTTATATCTTTCTATAGCTTGTATATATTTGAAGTTTTTAAAAATCATAAATCGTTACCAGATTTGATCCTGAGATGTACCCAGAAAACAGAAATCCTCTTATCTCAATAGAGCAAGTTGCAACCCTTCTAGATTTTTTTCTTACGATAACTTTCCAACTTACTTTTATTTCTATTGCATGAAAACTCTACTGAGAACAAATGAATTCTGTGTTCTAATTCTTTTCAACCATTCCTTAAGTTGATTAAGGCTAACTTCTGAAGTCCTGCAGACAACCAGATCTTACTACTTTATTCAAATAAATCTTTTCTTTGAACTCTTTTGGAGTTTTGTGTAATTAATAAACCTATGAAATTTAGCTTTTACTCATTCTGTATTTCAAACCCTGCTAAAGGATAAACATGTTTTTTATGGATATGACTGCATTTTGCATGTGACCTGTGTTAGTAATAAATTATAATTTCTTAACATCTAGTTGCTAATCAATATAACATATGTAACTATTTAATTGTAAGCCTGTTCATAGATCCAATAATGTTGACAAGGCTATCTGTATGTTTTAAATTACATAATTGGTTGCAGAGTTGGAATCTAACGCTTGTTATAATCTGGATCAGTTCACCATAGGGATTAACAGGGCGTCTTACTCTGCCAGACCTTCAGCTAAGAATAAGCTGAAATAGGTTTGGCCCCACATGATCTTGCTGAATAGTTCAGACTGTATAAAGTTTATGTTATTTTAATATACATCAACCTTTTGGGAGGGAAAAGTATTGAAGTTGAGCACGAAGAAAATCGATTCAGTGTCTAGCTCAGGCAGAGTTTCCTTGTCAATTTGGGCAAATCCCTCGATTTTTCAGTGCCTCAGTTCTCCATCCATAAACTGAGGAATTAATATTAGCTCCTTTATCTGCCTTGTCTATTCATACAGAAGACCCCTTGGAGCAAGGATTGTCTCTTGCTGTATGTATTGCATTATTGAAGTGACATTGCATCCCTTCCCTTCATTTCTCTTTATGTTCAATCTGAGTTAGCCTTTAAGGTTCTAAAAGCATGTGCTATTTTATTAATTTTTGTAAAGTGGTAGTGCTATATAAGTGAGGAATGATAAAAATAAAAGCAAGTAATAAATCATATTTAGCTATGAAAATACTTTATGACTGCAATCGATGGTAATTTCAACATTCCCCCAGCCCACCTCTGTAAAATTGTCTTAATTTAAACTCTTCTGACAAATATTTTTTCTTCATTGTAAACTCAATTTCAGATAATTTTTGTTCAATAACCTTAGCTAATAAAAGTACTTTGATCAGAGTACTTCTTTTTTAAACCTTTTAAATTGTACTCATCCTTTTTCGTGGGCCAGATCCTCAGCTGGAGTAAAGCAAAATAGTTTCAAAGTAGATCTGTCAAAGTGTAAAGCTCTGAAGAGTGATATTGACCTGCAGGTACTGATTTATACTGACTTGGATCTCCTGTCTTCCTTTACACCATGGAAAGATCTTGGCCCAGTCCCTTTCAGTGAAGAACACACAAAACTTAACATTAAAGCAGATCGCACCACTGTCTTTCCTCCAATTTCAAAAGGTTTTATCTTCTCAAAAAAACTCTCAGCTATTTGTCCTTTTTAATTTTTATTTGTTTAGATTTTTAGAAGTTTCAGGTTAATCTGAACATTTAGTTTGTTACTTAAGCAATTAGTGTTTGGAGCAAAGGAACACTCCCATTAAAAATTTAAGCTTGCCTTGAACCTGATTCTCAATCAAAAATCTCAATTTTTGCCTGAATCTAGCAGAAGAGAATGCATAAAACCTTTGTGCCTGTTGACTTTAGATGTTAAAGAACGTGCAGGTATCATGCAGTGATGGAGAAGATAATTATTTTCAAATATTCCTTCTAAATTAACACACAACCAAAATCTTACCTGTTTGCATTACTTCTGAATGGCTTTACAAGATTAGAAAATATTAGGACTTATTTTCTCTGTATCAAGAGCACAGTCATACCCTTTGCGCTGTAGAAGACTCATGGAGGAGGGCTCCCATCCCCTGGACTGTGACTGGGCTCACTCATAAGGAGACCTTCTGCACAAGAAGACCCATTGACCCATCCAAGCTGCCTCTGTGATCAAGGTTTTGGGTACTGAGACAAAACGCTTGTGTTACTGTATTAAAAATTTTTGATTCCTGAATCTCATGAGAAATTAAGGAAGAATACTAGCTGAAGAGAAATGTAAGCGGCAATACAGAACACAGTTGGGAAGAATACTCCTGTAGTGTTTCATGAAGGAACTTTAAAAGCAGAAGATCATTATTCCTAACCCATCTTTGAATTTAAATTGCACACTTAAGCAAACTTTGAACTGTACCACACAATAAGCATAACAAGTAAACCTATGCTTTTAATAGTTAATCATCTGATGCATGACAAGTATCATTCTGAATTCTGTGTGAACTGATTCACAAAAATCATTCAGTAAATTAATGTAGTTTTGCAATATTATGAGTAAAATAGGCAAGCAGCCAAATGTCTAATGACAAATTGAAGGGTTTTGAGATGTGTCTGTCTCTGTGCAATATCGAAATTGTTTTCAAAACAGAAGCACCCTGGAAAAAATTGAGCAACACCACGTGAACCATAGCACTATTATGAAAATTCAATAAACAAATAATGTGACTTATATGCAAATACATTTTTCTGTCCTTCAACTTTGCCATCAAACATTTTTTAGTGGCTCACTGACTTACAGTGTAATAAATGCCAACATTTCCTTTGGCTTTCAGAGAAACGGATTTCCTCCTATATCCAGCATTTATTCAGATCTGGTGTACTTTTTAGGCAATATAAATACCGCATTTGTAAAGCCTAAAAAGGAGCCACTCTGAAGAGAGGGTAGCAATCTGTCAAAGCGGTGGTTATTGTCTGGAGCATTACCTGTCTTGCAGGTGCTATTCCCCTTCATTTATCTTCCAGCCTCGATCTGATGGATTGGGGATTATTGCTCTTTTGGCAATCAGATCCTGAACATGTCTCCTATTTAACTCTGGGCTGTAAAAAAGGGAAAATTAAAAACCATTATGAGACCTCCATATAATTAATCTTCAGATGGCTTGAAGCTTAAGCATGTAATGTCCTCAGTATACTGTCTACTATACCAAGTAACAGGAGGGAAAAAAAGATGACATATCAATACACTTTATCTAAGGGAAGAAATTCCAGTTGTAGCATTAAATATAAATACAATAGTGTGTTGGCATAATGTAGTAAGGTTCCTGTACTATTAAAGGCTTTGTTCTAAAGCGTATCTGTGTACACAATGAGATGATGAACACAGTGCATCACATAGCTAAATTTAATATATGCAGGGGTATGATGTTTGCAATGCATGCATTTCAGCAGGTCCCATTAGTGCGCCTTTCCCCTCCAGTGAAAACAGAATGAACCACAGCCCCTTCTGGTTTGCATAAAGCAAACAAAATTAGATTTGCTTTGCTGAATTGAAACCCGCTTGGGATTGTGAGCCTCTCTCGGGGACAAATTACTTCAAACAATCCCTTTGTACCATAACAAAATAAAAAAATTCAGGCCAATCAACATGGCTCAAAACCCTTAACACAAGAATTAATAATACAACCTAGTCTATTTTTATTGCTTCTGAGCTACAGATCCTTGTTTTAATATAATTACACTTATTTGTGGTCCACATGTTAAATAAGCTTGCATATGTTAACTAATGTGACATAAAACAACTTTTATAATTTCACTATTGCAACCAGTTTTGTTCCCCCTAGAGTAACATCCCTAACATAGGACAAGCTAAACTTTGATTGCATTAAATTAAACCTATATTATGATTTTTTTTGGCCTGTATAGATACAATAGTAGATATTTCTGAAGTTAAATATGTCAAAACTATTTCATTTGAATTCCACTGTAAGTCATATTTCCTGATGGGTTTCCAAATCTAACCCTTCCTTCAAAGAAGCAACTTATTCTCTCTAGCGGGGAAACCTCATTTAAGGTGGCACAGTGTTTGCCTCAGTTATTAACAAAATACCTTTACCCTTAATGGTCTAATCCAGGTCATGAGCACAATGTACTTGCATGCAACATTTCACTCCAAACTAAAATGATTTTTACAATATTTCCAGATTTTTTTAGACTACAACATTTTGCGCATTGTGACTACTTAAGTTGAAAACATGCTGTAAATGAAGGCAGAAATTTTATTTGCTTTGTTTATCAGACACACCCAAAATGAACCACAGGGAAGTATGTTTGTCTTTCCTATTTTCATCAATATTTTATATATTGTTTCAGACAGTATTATTTCTTAGCATTTTTCAAACTCCAACCTTGGTGTTGCACAATATTATTTTAAATACAACAAAATAATGGCAAACATAACCAGCTCTGATTTTCCATCTTAACGTAATACAAGATTATGGACAAAAAAGCAGGAGGTCACTTTTATTACTTTCTAATAAGACTTTACCTTATATGAGGCTATAAGCAATATATCAAGATGTCACTTTGTGCCTCCTAATATGACATTGTGGTGATGGAAGGAACCAAGGAGTTAGCACAATTTTCTGAAGTATTCTCCCCAGAAGCGTGTTTCTGCAATGCACAGTCTCAAGCACTTGGAAAGGAAACCGCTGACATAGGGCAGAATTATACCCTGACTCATAGTCCATGTAACCCAACTGATGGATGCATAACGTATCAATCAAGGCAGTTCTGCTCCTGGAATATGTATTTTCTTCATAGAAAACAAAACCAACCTTTGCCTAATTTAATCTGAACAATTAAGCCTGGAGATACACAGAAGAAATAGAAGGTTGAGGTGAGCAAGATATGCATTTTTGTTATAGCCACAGGAATGTTGGAATTAACATTTGTATTTAAAAAAAGTGCCAAGAAATTAAGATACAGAAAAACAGAGAGAGAGCACCTTAACTATGCCTCATAGTGTCACTGTGCATGCATACATGACTATCAGATAATAACACTTCTAATCTCAGTAAAGCTGACAATGATTTGTTAAGACAGCATTGCATTTTCCATTTTTCCTCTCTCACGTTGCTGGAAAGTGGACTTAGCTGGACTGCATCCTCTAATTAAGTCTTTTTGCTACAATTCCAAATTCCTCAGGACTGTAATCAATGCCTCAGTACCTATTTTCCTTGGACTTTTAATAGTTTTTTTTTTATTTATAGAAGATAATAGCTCATGCCATCCCTCATTTTGGTCCAGACAGACAGATGAAGTTTTGTAGTAATATCAAAATATCATTTTATGTTAGAAGGAACATGGCCTCCAGAAGAAGGTCAAATGGTCATATGCCAGACATTAGGGAAGTTAATACGAAACACCATAACTAGAGAGAAATGATACTGACCAAGACAGAATAAGGAATAATAAAGACTGGTTGAGCTCCATGTTTTAGACAGATTTTAGTACTTAAAATGGACAAGAAAATAGGCTTGCCTTATGCATTCCTTGTTTTGAAGAGGTTAGTCCTGGCACAACCAATTTCGTTTTCAGACACTGGTAGGCTTATTGGGCTAAATCACCAATCCACAGGAGATACAGAAACTTCTGCAAAATGAAATTCCACCCAGTTTAGCAGGGTGAGTGGGTCAAAAGCAGAGGCAATGAAAGGGCAGCTCCAGTAATAGCAGCAGGTGTGAGTGGTGCAAGTGTGACAGGGGAAACGACTGATGTGAGGGGACCCTTTAACACAAGGGAGAATTGGGATGACTTCAGTGTCTGCCCAACTGTAAAGTGATCATGTGATCTGAAGGCTAATATTCAAAATACAAAAGTGCTCCATATTTTCTGGAATATTTCTCACCTGCCGCTTTCTATCTGGTGCTGTTCTGTGTCAGGCTAGATCCTGCAGTGCAGGCAGCCCTATGCTGTAGCCCATAAAAACCTCAGAGTTACGATATGTTTTTTGTTAAAAATCCCCTCTGAGGGCAACTGCACGGATGCGTGAATGAACTGTAACTCTACAATGTGTTTAAATACCAGCAAAACCAATGTCTATGGAAACTTGCTGTGTGGTATAACAAGCTCAGATACATTGTCCTGTGTTCAATGCTGTCCTTATTTGTGCAATACTGTTCTCTTAAACCTCTGTTGCACCATGCAGCCACTGCATGTCACTATTAAGACAGAGCAATAGAGAAAGATTTCAGAAAAAGTTATAAATTTCTAGTAGAGATGGATGCCCCTATCAGCCAGGTAAAAGCTGCCCCCATACGTATATATTAATTTATTGTTTAAACCCCAAACATTTAAAGTGCTCAGAAGAGTTCACAGTCCACTCAGTGATACGCAATTTAGATCGTGTAGTGTTTTCCATGCATTTGTTATGTATTTAAGTGTGTGTTAAACCATTAGATCCCAAGAAAATCATAGTCATTCATGATTCATTGAGTCATTCATATCTGAAAGTTGTGCCCTAGCGCCAGTGTATTTTCTTGGGTTGAGATATGTTCCTCCTACAAAATATATAAAGTATTATCCATGGGCAATTACCCACTTCTACCCATATTTCAGAGGAAGCACTTTTAGCAATATAAATTATTCATATTATATAATGCAGCATACAAGTGGTGTACTCTGTCAGAAACTCAGCCTTTTTTGTTGTGGTGGTTTTTTTTTTGTTTAATATGAGGGCAGAATTCTTTTCAAATCCACATGATAGCAGTTTGCTTCAGTATTCTGGACTCCTTAGGTGTGCAGATTTCCAACTGGTATAAAGGAAAATACGTATGTCAGTACAGTAGATCAATGTAATTAAGAACTATAGAGCAGATCTGAGAGGAAATTTTGGCCTTGCAGGAATATATCATGCTTTCAAAGGCAAGTGAGGTTAATTAAATTTCTATAATTAAATCAATTATTGGGGCTAATGTATTTCTTAAACTGTAGGACCTGGAGAGGCTTCTTGTCTCCATGTTTTGGTGCGTCCCCTTCTGTGGTCTGGCTCTGTGCTAAGACCCAGGTCTGCACCATCTCTCCTTGCTTCTTTTCCCACTGCACTGGGGAGAAAAGCAGGACTTGATCTGGAAGGGAGGTTGGTTCCTGACATGGAAAGCTGGGGAATCAGGACCCTGCCTCCATTAGTTCACACCTGCTGCACAAACACAATGACAAAATCAATGCAAGTTGTGGCTCCTCTGTGCAGTGTTGGACAAATATAGATTAAAAACATCCCCACTGTGAAGTGCTTATGCTCACACCCTAGACGGTACACAATATGATGATATTTGATTGCCCTGAGAAGTTGGGTTATATTTTCCCACCTTTGACCCCAACTGACCTTTTCACAGTTAATTTGCTATGAATTGCTTTAACAAGTGTTCACGGGGCAGTGATGGTGATCCTTAACTGTACTTTTCTAAGGAAGTTAGGCATCACTATTGCAAGGATTGTTCTAACAATCATATTAATTCACTGGCTTTATATGAAAACCTTGATACTGATCTTATAAATAGTTCCTGCTAATGCATTTTGGGTGAAATGCTGCCAGGTTTTAGTGATGCAAATTAAGATGACTGTAAAATTGTTACTTAGCGATTTTGTTAAATGTAAATTTGCAGTGTTGGATAGTGTCATTCTGTTTCTTGCCGTATGTTCAAGCTAACAGGCAGAACCACGCTCATTTGTATAATGTTAATATCTTCTTGCTTAACTTTTATAACATTCTGCACGAATTAACGTAAGATCCTAATAATCAGGCCAGCTATTAAAGAATTCTGTGATGTGTTCCAAAATGAAGTGTGTAACGCCTATTGGGTTCACACAATAATTACAGCCTGACTGCCGTCTGCTCTTCTCATCACAGTGACACCTGCTAACAAATATGTTGCTAACTGTGTTTGCAGCATTACAAATAGGTAGGCGCTTATTGGCTGCTACGGGGCGAGGGTACTTGGCCTGTGTACTTACCAGTGGAAGGTGATTTAGCGAGTCTGCTTTGATGATCTGCTTTTCACAGTGTGAGACTGTATTTTGCACCCTAGAGTTCCCAGGTACAGTGTCACAGTGCAGATACTTCTCTTTTCACTTCTCCCTTTTCCTGCTGTTGTGTCCTTTTGTGGTTGCAGGGATTTTTGGTTTATTGGCATTTTGGCTGAAAAACATTTGAACAATTTGGGAAGCTGGGGGCCAAAAACTTCCTTTTATATATGTCTATGTGCACGACAGTGTGAGTGTGTGTGTGTGTGAGGCAGAGAGAGCAAGAGCGAGAGAGAGAAGGAGATTCCTTCTTTACCATTGCATCTTAATGTATACAGTGTTTAGCTACATGTGGACTGATATGCAATAAAAATATTAGACACATCTTTTCAGAAATAATTGCACATCCTTTCTGGGTGCATTCTAATGACCTAAAATGTGTTTCTGCAAATACTCTTAGATAATGAAAAAGATAATTGTAAAACCTGGTGAAATAGATTCCTGACATATTGAAAGTATGATGTCTAGTTTCATACAATGCGCAGAAGCATCCCTGGCCCTCACCCTACTGTAAACAGACTCTAAGATTTGGATTAATAGAATCACAGAATCATAGAATGCTTTGGGTTGGAAGAGACCTTTAGAGGTCACCTAGCCCAACCACCCTGCAGTGAGCAGGGACAGCTTTAACTACATCAGGTTGCTCAGAGCCCCAGCCAACCTGACCTTGAATGTTTCCAGGGATGGGGCCTCCACTACCTCTCTGGGCAACCTGTTCCAGTGCTTCACCACCCTCAGTGTAAAATATTTCTTTCTTATATCCAGTCTAAATCTACCCACCTTTAGTTTAAAAGCATTATGCTTTGTCCTGTCACAAAGGCCTTGCTAAAAAGATTGTCCCCACCTTTCCTATAGGCTCCCTTTAAGTACTGAAAGGCTGCAATAAGTTGTCCCCTCAGCCTTCTCTTCTCCAGGCTGAACAACCCCAACTCTCTCAGCCTGGCCTCATAGGAGAGGTGCTCCAGCCCTCGGATCATTTTTGTGGCCCTCCCCTGGACCTGCTCCAACAGTTCCATGTCCTTCTTGTGCTGAGGGCTCCAGAGCTGGACACAGTACTCCAGGTGAGGTCTCACCAGAGTGGAGTAGAGCAGCAGAATCACCTCCCTCGACCTGCTGGCCTCCCTTCTTTTGATGCAGCCCAGGGTACGGTTGGCTTTCTGGGCTGCGAGTGCACATTGTTGGCTCATGTCCAGCTTTTCATCCACCAGTACCCCAAAGTCCTTCTCCACAGGGCTGCCATCAATCCCTTTGTCCCCCAGCCTGTATTGATATCGGGGTTTCCCCATCCCAGGTGCAGGACCTTGCACTTGGCATTGTTGAACCTCATGAGGATCACACAGGCCAACCTCTCCAGCTTGTCCAGGTCTCTTTGGATGACATCTCATCCTTCTGGCGTGTCAACTGCACCACTCAGCTTGGCGTTGTCTGCAAACTTGCTGAGGGTGCACTCGATCTCACTGTCTGTGTTGTTGAATGGAGATATCAAACAGTACTGGTCCCAATATGGACCCCTGAGAGACACCACTTGTCACTGATCTCCATCTGGACATTGAGCCGTTGACCACTACCCTCTGGATGCGACCATCCAACCAATACCTCATCCACCAAACAGTCCACCCATCAAATCCATCTCTCTCCAATTTAGAGAGAAGGATGTTGTGGGGGACCATGTCAAAGGCCTTGCAGAAGTCCAGATAGATGACACCCGTAGCTCTTCCCTTGTCCACTGATGTAGTCGCTCCATCATGGAAGGCCATTATGTTGGTCAGGCAGGACTTGCCCTTGGTGAAGCCATGCTGGCTGTCTCAAATCACCTCCCTGTCCTCCATGTACCTTAGCATAGCTTCCAGGAGGATCTGTTCCATGGTCTTCTCAGGCACAGAGGTGAGGCTGGCAGGTCGGTAGTTCCCAGGGTCTTTCTTTGTACCCTTTTTAAAAATGGGTGCAAAGTTTCCCTTTTTCCAGTCATGAGGGACTTCACCTGACTGCCGTGACTTTTCAAATATTATGGAGAGTGTCTTTGCAACCTCATCAGCCAATTCCCTCAAGACTCTGGGATGCATCTCATCAGGTCCATCTCATCAGATTCATGTTTGAATGTTAAATTGGAGAAGTGAACTACTGTGATACGTTTTTATCCTTTCTTTTAGTTTTTTGTTTATAAGTATCTGGTTTAAATTCCAAATACAAAACCATAACTGCTCCAGCTTCATGTTCCTTGCTACACTTCAGACAGTTGGTGATTAACTATCCCTGATGAGCATACTCAGTGAATAGCTCTTATACAGCCCTAGGACATATATTGACTTCCTTACTAGTTCTGTTGGATTACTAGAAACAACCAACTTTCTCAAAATCAGATTTTTAGGTCTTCTAGAATGTATGACGTGAAAATTAAATTTGCAGAATGAAAATTAAATGCACATTTGTAGATGGGATGGGAATGGGGTGTTTTAGAAAGGGAGGGACTGTCTGATGTCAGGATGCAGACAAATTCTTGAAAATCATGGAAAGTTACTTCCAATCCTTTCAATTTTCTTAACAGCCCTTCTGAAAATGGGAAAGCTGAAATGAATACATAAACTTAGACAAACTGAATATTCAGTAATATGCCAATGTGTCCAAAATCAGAAGCTATGAAACCATGATAAGTGTTCCATGAAACTACATTGTCCTTATAATGCAAGTTTGATGATCTGGGCACAGAGCAGTCTGACGAAACAGGTGAGGTTTGACTACGAAAAAATCCTGGTCACAAAATCTGCAACCTACTGATGTAAATCGTAGTTTTCCCAACCCATAATGGATTGGAAAAAGAGCCAAGAAAAAAGGGGTTGATTTATGAACTGTTTGAACTCAAAGGTAACTTTCAGTCTAGCTAGTGAAGACCTTCAAGGTCTGTCTTGGCATTAACTAGAAGCTTGAACTTCTGTCGTGTGAACACTTTAAAGTGTAGTTCAAGTTATTTTGATGTAAGAAGTAAAGTTGCCCTCTTCCTGACTCCACCATCACCAGAGTTTACATTTCAGCTACATTCTGAAAGTTAGAGAAAAAAGAAAAAAAAAGGTCTCTGCATTCACCTTGGCATACTATGGTCAGTCCCTGTCCTACCAGCTTGTGTTATTGTTTGATGCAATGATTCTGAAGGATCAATTAAGTCTGCTGTTGCACTCCTGCAGCCCACTGTTTTCAGATGGTGCTCTCCTGGTAAAGGAGACAGATTAGCCAGGTTTGAGGGCAATGAAGAAGATTGGACAGAATCGTGGTCATGATTTGGCCTAAGGATTCTCTATTAATTTGAACTATTTGAACTCCTTCCATGGTTTCCAAACATTGAATTTTCCCATGTTTATTTTATATTTCAAAAAAGTTTCAAGTCACTGTCGTGAAAAACAAATGAACTGTCAAAGAGCACCAGACTATAAAAGCAATTTGCTTCTTTCTTGCCTTCCAAATAAGGGTCATGTAAAAAGGCCAGAGATGTGAGCAAGGTCTTCCACATATCTGGCTCTTGTGAAAGGCCTTTCTCAGGAAAGATGTGAACAAGTCCCAGAGGCTCAGCTTTCTCATTAAACGGATGTAATGGGTCTTCTGACCCTCTGAGCTTTCCACCACTTTCTTCCATCCCATTTTTACTGAAGATAAGAGAGCATTTGTTTCTGCCATTTCCTGACATTTTCTTACATTATTTTATACTCTGTCCTACATCTACCCATGAAAAAGTGAAGCTGGAAAACTAAAAGGTAAAAATATCTAAAATATTCCCAAGTCTAGTCCTACTCAGGACCAGTACTTACTTTCTAAGAGTCAATCATCTTAACATCCATAAGGTAAGGTGGGAATGACAGATGGTGGCATGCCTCACTCTAATTTTAGGCTTGCAGATAGATTGCCTGCTTGGCTTCTCTTCTGGCTTGGACTGGACCAGGAACAACCATTCCCTCAGTTACCGTGTCTAGAAGTTTAGGACACTTCCAAGAAATTTGATATTACTAAAGACTTATTCTCAATACCCAGAGATGCATAAAATCCTATGGATGTAGAAAAGGGTTGGTGTTGATCCTGATATATACGCTATATTTTATTGAGGAGTATTTTTCATCTGTTTGAACTATGTAAGTTAACTTTCTAAGATACTAAATGACTTTCTCATGGCATCTCACTTTATGAATATTCTAATTTAACCAGGCTGATTTGTAATTTTTCCATTTTATTACTGAACGATTTAAGATCAAGCACATCAAATGTGAAAACTAAAACCTAACTAAACAGTTTGAGATTTAGAAAATTCATGATGGATTTTTAAATCCAAGTGAACAATTGGTTTCTTAATCTTATCATTTGTTCTTGATTCATATGTTTTTTCCAAAGGAATTCTTAAAGGATTTAAATTTTATAATATTCAAAGGACAGAAATGTTCAGGATTTAAGTGATGTAAATTCACACTCAACAGGAGACTGAATGACACAGGGATTGTTGTTGGAGTGTGCAGTCTATCACCTCCATGGCACTGGGCCTATCCATCTTTCTAGGTGCTTATATATGTCCATAATAGTAGAATCTGTTAGTTCAAATCAAGTACAGAACATATTGTATTATGCAATGGCTAATTGGAGGTGTATGGCAGTCAGAATTAAGAAAAAATACATCAACACTTGCCAACAGTTTTCTTGTGCTAGAATGTGAGACAGCTCAGCTATTTCGTATCATAAGCATAGGTAAAGAGACAAAACTGATGTCAACATCATGGTGGGAAACTGTTAGTAAGCGTTGGCTTGTTAATGGAAACAACCCTGAGGCATGACTTGGTGGTCCAAAACTTGGTGGCCACATCAAACAGCTCCCCTTCTCTCTTCTTCAGGGACGCTAATTGGCTAGCTCAGCAAAGACACCAAGGGCTGAATGAGCATGGAGACTGAAAAATCTGTTCATCTTTGGAGGTGCCATAAGTAGGTCAGGGTTGGGAGACGTTGACAAGATAGCTTATGGAAAATTGCAGTGCCTGCAACATATCTGTAATCAGATAAATTGAGGAGTTCAGTCCCATATGATGCCAATCCAGCTTCTTTTACAAGGCTGAAATCAATTTTAGGAAACAACAATTCATTGCTATAAGTTACAGTAAAACACCTGGTTAATACTATACAAACCATTTACATTTCTAAACTACCTAATTGCAGAGTGCCTTGAGTATTTTTCCTTTATCTTCATTTTGACATACTGTAAATATTATCTTCTTCAGAATACAGTATTCTTTCATAATTACAGGTACACCGATGTCTTTTTGATTAATAACATGTTTGTCAAGAATGGCTGTCTACATGCTACTCAGTTATTTCACCTCAGCTACCACTGCTAACATTACTTTTCACTGATCACTCTTTATACAATTGATTGTGATAAAATGAAAATAAGGTAAGTATTTCAGGATCAGATTTTGAAGGCCTGATATTGTAAGAGTTATTTTAAGTAAGAGGAATTTTTTTCTGAAGGGTCCTACAGATGTAATTTATCTTTTAAAAAAACATCAGCTATACTCAGGTAAATCAGGTTTGGTTTTTGTTTGTTTGTTTGTTCGTTTTTATCAAGAGTTTTGAAATGTTATTTTATCCAGAAAATGAAAAGGTATGTCCTCTATTCTATCCAGCCATTTAGCTGAATGTGTCTCTCGAACCTGTTACCCCAGTGCTTGGCATCCTGATTGCACAATCTTGCAATTAAATCATGACCTTTTCCCACACGACACAGTTGTTGTCTTTAATAATCTTTTTTTTTTTTTCCCAAGACTCATGGCTCAAATGTCATCTCAAGTCTTATTTCCTATTCCTCATCTGTAATTTGGCAAATGGGAATAGAACCCAGAAAAGGTTATCCATTATCTGTTACATCCTTTAGCTCAGAAGCATCTTGCATTGGCAAGAAGTTGACAATTCACCAGATCTTTTCCACCTCCAACTTCTAAACTATATTAATGTTTAGATCTGCAAATCAACTGCAATATAAAGAGTCTCTCTCTTCTAATTAATGGCCTAGATGTGTGTCAGATACATTGCACTGTAAAAAAAGTTCCATCCCATCATATTCTTTCTGAATCTGCGATTTTGTATGCTAAATAGTTTAGGAACACAAGTATCTGACTCAGCTTTTTTTTCCTAACCATGCATGAAGACCAAAGCGCAGCTGTGTCAGAGGGATCTCCCAATAATCAGTGTCATACAGTCACAGCAATCTTTCTCCTTCCTTAGTCCTCTGGGGAAATTACACTGTTCTTTTTGGGAGCTTATTTCTCCTCTGGTACCGAATCTGCTATATTGATTGGGACTTTGTGGGATGGAGGAGAGAGGAGGCTTTTAGAGAACTATGGCTCCCCTCCAGCTGTGCTTTGCTGACCAAAGTGTAAACAGAGTAAATAGCAACACTAGATACCTGGTCTTATAAAAGAATATGTTTCCCTGATGCAAAGGGTGCTTACATACTTGTGTGAGGAAAGTCACCCTATTTCATCCCTTTCATACTCATTTAAGTCTCATATTCAACTCCAAATCATCTGCTGTCCAGTCTCACAAATTGACCTTAAGATGTTAAGATGTTTAGTTTAGCTGAGATAAATATATAGAATTCATATGACTATTCATATCACTCATTCCTTTGATAAGAAGGAAATTTCCTGAGATTAGTCTCTCTCAAAAAGGTCTAGAACTGTGACATACAATTTTAGATAAAAATACTAGCATAACAGTTAATCCTGTCACACTTTTGGCTTAGAAGAGACAGAACCTGGATGCATGCAAAAAGCATGTAAAGGTTATAAGAGGATAAAAAAGTATATATTGACTATTAAAAATGTGAAAAGATTTTGGGAGCAGGCAGACCTCAGACCCAGTTTTGTTCTTTAGTGAATACAGTGGAGTTGGTCAAATTCAGTAATTTCTTGCATGAAGCAAAGTCTTAATATTGTCCCTGACATCCTCTTGAGGGATCCAGCTGTTTTGGCCGTAATGATATACCTGTTCTAAAGCTCAGTCTTTAACACATTATAAACTGCATGATATTGATTACTAAGCTAGTCATAAACAAATCAAGGTTAAAACAACACTAAAGGGGCAAAAGCAAGCACTTAAATGAACAGCTCAACACACAGCACCATGAACAGCTCATAGAAATAAAACACAGACCTGAACTCTGTGCACATGTTAGAATATAACTTTGCATATTTTGATTCTTCCCATAAGTCCATTTTGTAGAAAAATAAACAGAACCAACAAAATCAGTAAAACAGAACATAGGAGCCATATTGATGAAGGTCACCAGGAACCATGCGCTGGTAGCATGACTTTATGGCATGAATATTAAGAGCCATCTTTGTAATGCTTTTGGCCATGTGATCTCACTACATACTTGTGTGCATATCTCACAAATAAATACTACTATCTTTCAAGCCAGATGTATCTACCAGGGCTGTAAATGCTTATATATCATAACACAGGACACAAAAGGCAAAGTAGTCTCAGTTTCTTGGTGGTGTCTCTGTATAAGTGTTGGTTAAAGGACTCTGCACCAGTGGGGAAGGAAAGGCAACATGGGATCTATCTACCCAAAAGCATCTCAGAGAACCTGAATTATCATAAGATGATCTCTCTTCCTCCAGCAGCGGTCCACCTGGATCCCTCTGTAGGCAACTACCAATTACCTCACAAGAAGACAGGCAATAAAATGTTTGTCTAATTAACAACTCCAGGGGACCTCATGTAGTTCTTATCCCGAAGCAATGTCTGGTGAGTATATGAACTGAACTCCAAGTAGCTGCCCTGCATAGCACAGAAGTAGGGATTCCCCTAAAACAAGCTGCAGATGTTGCCTGAGCCTCAGTAAAGTGAGCCCTAATTGAGAGGGGAGGGACAGTTTGTTCAATGCATGCGAGACCCTCATACAATTTGAAACCCCTTTGAGAGCCTCTGGGAAGAAAAAAAAAAATCCCCCTGGATTTATTACCAAAAGCTACAAAAAGCCTGAGAGATTTTCAAAATGGCTTTGTTCTAGAAAGATGAAAGGACATGGCTCTAAGAACATCAAGTGTATGAAGCTTAGTCTCTGTGGGAGAGTCATGAAGCTTGGGAAAAATACTGGTAAATGTATAAACTTCTTTGAATAAAAACCTGAAACAATTTTAACAAAAAAAAATTCTGGACCATAGGGAATAAGCTGATGAGGGACCTACCAAAGTCTGCATTTTGCACATTATTCAAGATTAAGTGATAACTACCGCGAATGCGGCTATTTTGAGAGGTGATGAAACGATATGTTCAGAAAGAGGAAAAACACCACAATATTAAATTCCAGATAGAACAGATAAAAATATGTGAATTTTTAAAAAGAAATGTGAATATGGTGCAGTGCAAAAGATCTTAAGCTGCGGAAATTTGTGCGGACAGCAGAGAAAATACATTCTGGTAGAGCTGACACGGATCCTACCATGTGCCATAGAATTTACTGAGGAGGATTTCTCAATTCTTTCAGCTTGTTTATTCCTGCCTTCTATGTTTGAATATGTGATATATGTATGCTTTATCATATAACTTGTCAATATTTTATGGAATTAGGGTGATACAGAGAACCAGGACAAAAGAAAATTTGGTTCCATTCTTAGCTCTGCAGAGTAGCTTTGGAAAAGTTACTTTAATGTTCTATGCTTTGGTCTCCAAATGTATAAAAGGAAGCTGATAATAATGATCTTTTTGTATTAAGTGTTTCAAGATCTCCAAATAAAAGGGACAATATCAAAGCATGGCATTAGTAGTAGTATTATTATTACTTGAACTGATTGAGATATTTCAGAGATAATACCTAGTTATTTGACAGAAAAAAATTAAAAATGGAGAACAAAAGATCAGAAGATTGAATGTACCTCTGAACAGGCAGGAAGAAAAAGCATATCCTTTATATGCAAATCTTGCAGACCTCTTTTTGTCCTGGATCAAAGTCTCTTGAACTCCTCATAAATAGAAGGCTCTTAGTGAACTTGACTGTATGCTTCAGGTTTTGAGATTGGGGGTCTGGGAATAAGGCCAAATTTGTGTCTGTAGGGTAATGTTTTTTGCTAGAAATAGCTCAGGGCCTTGTGGAGAGAATCACCTCGAGGAAGAAATCTCAAAGCATGAGTTCTCCTCCAATGTATAAAGTGTACTTTATATTTCCAAACTCTTACATTTAGCCCATGATGAAGGGATAGTCGTATGGGTAGTTTCAGCACACTAGTTCTGCCCAAAACCTAAAGGTCAGTTTTGGTTAGGTGACTAGCTTATACAGTGAATTTGAAAGGATCTAGTCTAGTTCTGTCTGAGCACAGATGCAAGGTAGTACCACAGCACCTTTCATTGTAGATGGATGCAGAGCAGAAAGCGGTTATGAACCAGTAGCAAGCCATCACTGAGAAGCGACTTCAGCATTAGAGACACCTCCTTTGATATTTCCATCAGAAATCAACTTTAGATATTACGCTTTCTGACATCTGCTTAGCCAATGGCTCATGAACTGAACTGTTCTCTGGCATACGCAATTCCTGTCAGCAAGAAACTCTTTTAGCCTTTCGGTATTCACAGCCACGGCTGACACACGGGCAGAGCAGATCTTAAAGTCTGGAGCTCAAGTGTCAGCCCTGAGACCTGTGTCTCAGCACTCATTTGAGACTCAAAGGCTGATTTGTTTATTGCCTTGAAGGGTTATTGCATGTTTTCTCTCCTTTTGTCAGTAGGCTCCAGAATGACTTGTAACAGCAACAAAAACTGTGTGGAGCTGAGCAGTTCCTGGGTGGATAGGGCTGATGAAAGTTTCTGAGCTCTTGTGACTAAAGCCTGTATACCTACAGAGGAATCCTGTCAGAAATGTGCTTAAAGTCTAATTCTTTTTAACTTGTCTTTCTACAGAAGCAAGTCTTAAGTGTTTGTGTCTGCCAGTCTGTGTACATGTATCTATCTGACCAGACAAGTTTTAAAGAAGATTTTCAGCTGGCTGGCAGTTTTAACACTTGTAAGATTCCTAAAAAGTTCATACAAATAAACTGATGGGAGGGGGCAGACCTTCTTGTGTCAGCCTGAGGGAAAAATTTCAGAGGCAGAGAAATCCTTGTCAAACTAGAGAACCTGCCCAGAAGGAGAAGCTTTGTGATGCCCCAACGGCACAAAGAATGTCAGTCACAGCTGGGAGATCTGACCATAGCACATGAATCCGTGAGAAGCCAAGCTCACTAGTGTGACTTTTTCTGGTCCTACTAATGCACAGCAAGACAGCAGTAGGGTGCTAAGCTCCAGATTTTCTTGTTCTGTTGTGGAAATAGAGAGGAGAATAGCTTGAGGGGTGATGTGGTGGCTGCAAAACAGGCAGAAAAAAGGCCTAGGAGCAGATCTGACACAACTAACTTGATCAATGTTTGCTTACAAACGAAGATTTATATTCCTTGTTTATATCAAGAACCTGAAGTGAAATACTGACCACTTTGAAACTGGTGACAGATCTCCCATAACCAGGATTTCATCCTGGTTCTTTTCTGTAGGCTCATCTGTGATTTGTGTTACGTTAATAGCAAGGGGAAGTTGAAATGCTCTGAATCAGGAAAAATATTTTACAGAGGTAGGTAATTTGAGAAACATCTTTCATCTGTTAAGGTTTGAGCTTCTCCCAGTAATAACAAGAACTTGATCAAGCATGAACACTCCCTAGCTATCTATAGATTTGTACTACACAACCTTAGAAATGTCATTGGCACACTTCACAGTATAATCAATACATTCTTTTTAACCTTTACGCAAGAAGGTTGGGATACAGACTAAGATTGATAAAAAGACTCTCCTGCAGTGTGAAGGGTGCAAAATTAGAGAAAAAGCAGAACTGTGAGATTTTGTTAGTGTAATGCCCAGACTGAAACCTGCTGTGCTCATTCCCAGGGGCTGCGGGTTTGAGCGTGAGTTTAAGTCCAGCCCAAACTTCCAGAGCAAATAATGCAGATGCTCTCTCTCCTCTGGTCCCAAATTCCTTCCCCTTCTTGGAGGCATCAGTGTCTTGCCACTCTCCTCTACTTCATCTTGCTTTTTGTGCTCTCCATCAGCATTCTTAAGATCTGAAGACCTTTATTGGTTTTATGAGTTGTAATGTTTGGGAAAGGACTGCTGCTCCTGTCCCACCTCTAGAGCCTTCCAGCATAGCAGGAAACGTTGCCTGTGATGGAATATGTGGCACTAGAGGTTCTGACGTAGCTACTCTGCTGAGGTGAGAGCAGGAAGCGCTGCAGAATTTCCGGAGCTTTTACCTAGCAAATTCGCAGAGGTTTTCTAGCAGCTGACCAATAGGAAAAAGAAACATTATAATCTCCACAACATGATATTTTTTATGAATCTGAGAACAGCTGAAGTGCTTAGCAAGTGTTTTTCTTCTGCTGCTGTCTTATTAGAGGGCAGGGATTTCTTGACTGTTGACCCTGTCCCCCATCAAAAAAAAATCTGCTGTGCCAAAGGAAATGTGCAAGTGACTGTGATGGGACCTTGTAATGACATTACAGGGCTGTGTCTTGAATATTGGCATTGAATACTTATAGCACATACTGAGTGAGCCCAAAAAGGAACCTGATCCTGTCCAGCTATAAAGACAGGGTCTCATCCCTATTAATGCTTTTAAGCACTTCTCAGCTTATTTCTTATGTCATCATTTCACTACATCTTTGCCATCTTATTCTGCAGTTTCACTCTCTGGAAATGTTTGCTGCTATATCATCTTTTTCTTTTTATTGTTATTTTGTCTATCTCAGGTTCCCATATCACGTGTCCCAGTGGGAAATATAAAGATTTGAAAACAGAGACTAACAAGATAAAAATTGCACATTTTTTTGAATGAGGACTGAAACGTATATATTGTTGCTTGGCCTTAAAATAACTCCTTTTCACAAGAAAACCAGCTTTGGCTCCAGTCAATATTTTATTATCATAAGCTCTTTGATGCAATTAATAGTAGGTCACATTTGTAGATGTATATGAATTGCAGTGATAAAACATCCGTTTTGGTCATTTGTGTATGAGTTAATCTCCACAATGCATTTGACAATTGTTTTCAATGGAAACTTTCTCTAAAGCAAAGAATCATTTGGAGGAACAAGGGCAGTACTGAAGTGAATGAACTGGAACCCTTGAAATCTTGCCTTCTGCCTGCTGACCAATGTCTGGTAGAAACAAGAGGCAACAAAAACTGAACCAAACCTTGTTCTCCTGTGTCTTTGTGGTTTGTTATTGTACTCACTGTTTTTAACTTTCTCTGCTAAAAATGAGGTGTAAACTGTTTCTTGACATGCTGAAAGGAATTTGTATGGTTTGTGTTCTGTGCCTTTTGTATAAGCTAATTTTCTAGGTGGTCTATAGCCAATTGAAATGAGCTTTTTATTACTTATTATTTGCTCTTTGCAGGTCCCATTATGTCACAGTTTGAAAATGAAGGAAGGATGAGAGGCAAGGGGAGCTCTCTGCAAATCAGAACCTCAGGAGAAAATATTTTAAATCATGAATGACTCAGTAGCAACTCGCTTACTAATGTGCCATGAAGTACCAGAGAAATATTTGGCAACTGTGAGGGAAACAATAGAAGCTAGAAAATAATTTTTGGTTTGAGACCTTGTTCACAATAGCAAAGCAAATAACTCATCAAGATTTCAAATTACACTTGGAGAGACCAAAAAAATGAAGTGCTCTAAAAACCTGCAGGTCAGTGCCTACAGAAATGGATGTTAGCCAAGTAACTGGACTTGTACTTACATATGCATGCAATTTTCTTGTTTTAAGTGTTTACAAGAGATCTGTGTGTTTCTATATTGAAATGTTATTTACATGCTGATTTATAAATGATACAGATTGTGTATATGGTGACAGATGAGTGTTTTGTTATAACTACGTTTAATGTTATTAAATTATTAGGTAACCAAACTTCATGGAGTATGTGTGTGTGTGTGTCCTTACACATGTATATGTACAAATATATGTATCTGTGTATATGTATATGCATACATGCATATATTGTTGATGGACAATTCATCATCTGCATGTAATTTTATTTTTTAAAAAAGCAAAGTAATTGCTCATCTGTCAACTACAAGAAAAAAAAAAAAAAAAAAAGGTAATATCTTCAAGTGTTCCTGAAAATAAGTATTTGAAAGTCTCTATGTAAGTTTTAGGTAGTCAGAGTGCTCTGAGACAAAATATGTTCATAAAATTTGCTGTCACTATAAAACATTATAATTAGTCATGAGAAAGAAAGACAGTAGAGGCAAAAGTCTTTGATACATGTTGAAGGTAAAAAAAGAAGGTTAGGAAATGTATTGTTAATCCAGAAAAGAAACAAATATTCAACTACAAATCCTGCATTTAAATGAGATGATATAAGGAGATCTCTTTCACTCACTCTTTCCTTTTATATATATACACCTTATATAAATGCATATATACACCTATATGTATGAATACATATGCACATGTGTATGTAATCTAGCTTGCAATGTGAGTGTTGAATACAGAAAGGATACAGAGTCATTTATGTTTTCATCCTAGCATCTTACAAAATTTGCTGTTTCTTTTTCCATTGCACAGTGTTTTGCACATCAGGTAAAATTTTGGAAGAAATTAATGGAAGAGCTGTTAGTGACTAAAATGGAATCAGTATTTCACCTCCACATGACATGGTTTGCTTCCTTCCAGCTAGCATTAAATAGCAAGCAACAAATAAAGACACATTGCAGTGGAACCAACCACAATTGTTTCTTCAGTCTATGCACTTGACAAATACCCTAAAAGAAGATGTATAAGGATTCTCTTATACTAAATTTAGTATAGGAAATCTTTAATAACTAGAACTGACTATAATTTCCTCCTTTAGACTGTTCTGTTTCGATGTTTCATAAATTCTTGTATTGATTAGCTTTACACAGAATGTTGTACAGCCCTAAACACAAGAAATTAAACTGAGTGGCAGGTGAATTTTAGCACAGTCCTTCCAGCCGACACAGCAAAACAACAAAGCAAAAAATGAAACACACAAAGTATAAATCCAAATATATACAAAGGAATATTAATGCCAGTAAATTAGTCAACTGTTAAAGTTCTGATTTTTTTCTTTCTGAGTTTCCAGAACCAAAAGCCTAATGGAGGAATAAAGCACTTTATACTTACTTGTGACACATATTAACACTTGATTATAAGAATTTAATGCATATAATAAGATGTGCAAATAAAATTCAGTAGTAGAGAACGAGAACAGGAAAGAACGAAAAGTAAAGTAGGAAAGCTACATAACTGACATCTGAGACAGATAATTTCTGTGTGAATCTTCTTGGAGGTTTTCTAGTTAGAAAGATGGAATGGAATGGAATGGAATGGAATGGAATGGAATAGAATAGAATAGAATAGAATAGAATAGAATAGAATAGAATAGAATAGAGCAGAATAGAATAGAATAGAATAATTTCAGTTGGAAGGGACCTACAACAATCCTCTAGTCCAACTGCAAGATCCATTATGTTTATTTCCTCCACTTCAGGCCTTGAACTTGATTACTTGTGCTGAGCACTTTAAAGCTTTAAATTGCACTGTCAGAGCCCCCATTTCCCCCCCTTTTTGGCCAGGGAGTTCCATGAAGTCTACATTTTATATACTCTAAAAACATTTGTGCTTGATTTTAGGTGTATCAGTAGTGTCAAATTGATGAATTACTCCACAGGGGCCCTTTTTTTAGCTGAAAATGTGTGAAAATATTTCACAGGAAACTAAATTATTTGAGAGAACAGTCCTTTCTTCTGCATCCCGAAAAGGACTGATGCTAACATGTCATGGGAGGATCTTGGATGGTGCCATAGTCAAGTGCTTTTAAATGCTTTTCAACTAAATACAGATTTAAACTGAAATCATCAACACAATGAAAACAAACTACTGTACAGATCACTGTGTTTGCAAAGACCTTTTTCAGAAGAAAGGTTTGTCTGATGCTTTTTGGCTCAACATGTCCAGAAGGAACGGGGAAGGAAAGAGATTGGCGGGAGCAAGGGTGAATGTGCATTTGCTCTTCGGAGAGCAGCCTGCTGACTCTTTTCCTGCGCAAACACTGAGCACTGCCTCTCTCCTCCTGCTCTGCTTCCTGGTCTCCTGGAGCCACGGGCAGTCTTCTGGGCAGTGCTCGGGCTTCCCAGTTTGTTTCCCAAGGAGTGGCAGCAAGCCTTCGCCCACTGTGGGAGCACCCTCTTTGTGTTCAGGAATGTCAGTAAAAGCATTATCAGTTGATGGCTCTGGAATTTACTGGGGAAAACCACTCTGGGCCTGGTTCTCCTTGGTATGAAAGCTTCTGTTGGCTAATTGGTAGTGAAAATGGCTATAGAGTAGGTACAGATTAAAGTTATGTACATTTGAAGAACATTTTACAGTGTTGCAACAAGATCAAATGGCCTTCTTGCCTTTTGCAATAGACCATTCTAGCAGCTCAATTTCTCAGTCAAAATTAGTGCTATGTTAGCTGGGAAAAGGACAAAACTGAGGTAATTATATCTAATTTTTTACCAGTTCACAGGTACAAGGGATTCAACTTAAGCGATGAGAGAAGTTACAGGAGCCTCCATCCCTCTTGCATTGTCTAATCCAGCAATTCATGTAGCCAAGGAACTGAACAGATTTTTCCTCAGTTTGATATTATATTATATTTTTTCAACAAACTA
Source organism: Pelecanus crispus (assembly GCF_030463565.1). NCBI lineage: Eukaryota > Metazoa > Chordata > Aves > Pelecaniformes > Pelecanidae > Pelecanus > Pelecanus crispus. The sequence goes on from NC_134645.1 coordinate 86,477,977, forward strand.
GAGTGTGCCACAACGTCCTGATGGTATCTGCCTACTGAAATGCTGTTCTGTTTCTGTCTTTGCTGTTTCAGGGTTTGAATGTGCAATGTGGTTAAAAACTGACTCAAGGTTTTGGCTTTGGGGAGATTAAATTCATTTTTGGCACAGAGAAGTTCTATACTGGATGAGGAAAGAAAGGACAGGAAAGTATTTCAAGCTTTAAAATGAATTTTTGTTGAAAATTTTGAGCTTGGCAAAAAGAGAAAACTTTGAAGATTTTGATCAAGAATAACAATGCATGTTGTTTTCATATTTTTACTGCTCTAAGTCTGGCTATCTGCAAAAGTGAAAATTAAAAAAAAATGTGTTAATATTTCTTGAAAAAAACCCCACATTTGAGTTGTTTCTGATCAGAAGGAGTATTCAGAATAATGGATGTTCTCAACAGGCAAAAAGAAAAAAAGAGATCCATGTCTCCAAAGAGCCTTCAGCTGAGAAAAATAGAATTGTATCTTGAAAGTTTTTCAAAATTTCTTATACTATGAAAAAGAATTACCTAACTACAGCTGCAGCACAATACTGTTATTTTGGAATTTTGCAGTCTATTTTGCAGTATTACAAATGCTTTTAAAGCTAGGGTAAAAATGGATTTGGTTTATATAAGGCGATTTTTTTATCCTTACAGGCTTATTTTAGACACCAGAAAAATCTAAATAGTAATACAATTGAAATATTATAAAAAAGTTGACTTTATGCTTGAGAATATAAATCACGTGTACATATGATTTTTAATAGATAGCGAATGAAGCTATCTGTTGACAACATTGGAGCAAGCACCTTAATTTTTCTTCTTGTGTGCTGGGAACCCTTGCAAGCAGCTCTACACAATCCTTCATATAACAGAAGAAAGAGCAGAGGAAAAGTCTGAAAACTTTATTAACATTGCAAAGTCAAGTAGACAAAAGCATGGCAACATTTAGGATCTGTGTTAGGTCCCCCCCCAGAGGCATTAGCATTGCAATATATGTACACCTAGCAGTTCAAACTGGATTCAAAACAAGTGTGGTGTCCAAATCAAGTGTGGTGGCAAAATAACATTAATGTTAAAGTAGGCAGAGCAGCCAGTGCCAAGCTTGTGTGAGCTCTATGTTTCCATGTTGCCTTCAAGAAAAGAATACCACTTGGGCAGGCCTAAAGCCTGAGTGCATGAACTGAAAATCTGTGACAATTTTTTTCCCCCAAATTTGTTAAAATTTTGGTTTGGCAGAAAGACTTTAAACTGAATCGTCATTTTCATTGTGGTGCTATGTTTATTTCCCAGTTCTAGGAAACCTTAAACTGGATTTACTGTGTCATCAAACACTGACCATCACATCTCAAGCCACGTCTTCTGATACAATCTTCAGTTAGATAAAAAGATACTATTATTTTTCTCTGGGATCTCTTCTTCCTCCAGGGTGCAGTGTGGATCGTAGTTGTGTAATGAGCACCTTGCTGTTTAGCTATCAGGCGTCTCCTCACTGTTTTTCTTGGCTTTGTGCCTTATTTACCACTTACTTCAAAACCTCTGCTCTGAAAACAAAACTATTAATTTCCTTGTGCATTTTTATTTTACAGTCTGAATGCTTCTTAGATATACATTAAATTTGTTTTAATTATTTCCTTGGCGTGTGAAGAGTATGATTATTATTCACATTGTCTAGGTGAAGAACCAGGGTACTGGGAGATGAAGGTCCAGTTTTTCCATTAACTCTGTATTCCCAGCTAGCAGTGTTTAGGATCTATGTTTGGGATTTTTTTCCCCCAAGATATGTTAGCATTGCACTGTACTATGCTTTATGCAGTCAAAGGACAGCTCCTGTTATTGATTTTTGTTGCAGGTGTGACTGCTCCAAAGCTCTGTAAATCAAAACCCAAGGTCTAAACTGAGGTACTCAGAAAGCATAAAATAAAGGTGGTATTCCCCAGCTTCACAAACCTTCACCTTCCTCTGAGAACATTGCTTTTCAGAGCAGTTTGGGTCTCCCCTAAAGGATCACCTGTCCAACGTTTAGCTTAAGTGACTTGACCAGCACCTTGGAGGAATCCTGTGGCAGAGTCTTGGATAGAATTAGGTCTCCTGGTCAGCATCTTTTGCCAGAATTTGTGTCTTACCCTTTCTTTTCCTGCTGTCTCTACTTCAGCCTACACATCTTTGCACCAACGAAAACAGGATGTCTAAGGAGAGCAACCACCTTCATTACTTAACTCTGATTCATCCCTGCTGCAGGTGCATCCCATGCCTCCAACGATACAGGGGAAAAAATAACAAGCAATCAGATAATTAAAGACTGTATCTTAATGCATGTACAAGGGGGTGTGCATGTGAACGTTAAGGTTACCCAGGCAGCACAGATTCTGGCATTTCTTACCTTTTGAGTGATTCAGTTTGTAACCTTGATAATTAGAGCTGATCAGCACATTTTTGGAAAATGCTGTTCTGCTGAAAGTGAAAACAGTCCGCATGGACGTGAGGATTTTAACCAATAGACTGTTGCTAAACAGACTGCCTGGGCCCTGATAATTCACTCACCTGGGTACAAGGTAGGCTTGGGACTCCAGCACAGGTCTCAGAGGTCCTGGCTCCAAGATTGGCTCCTCAGGCATGTAACAGCACCCCCAAAGTCATGAGATATAACTAGGAAGGAGGAAGAAGGTACAGTTTTACCCAGTTCTGGAAAGCTTGCCTATACTTGCTTAATTTCCCAAGCTATCCTGCTGCTTTTTTGTTTTGTTGCTTAGGAGTAAACTGAATTCTGCTCCCCTTTCATTCTACAGCAAAAGGTCCCATTGCTTGGTATCACACTGATGTTAGGAGGGCTGAAAAGTGACCCACGGCTCAGCCCTTTGCTTTGTGAGCTGAAGGACTGCCACTGCCCGTGGCCTGCGTCATGAGGGCGCTGGTCGCAGAAGGGCCAGTCACAGTGGCAGCAAGTTTCACACTTTCTACTTACCAAGAGTAGAGGAGCAATAACATTCAGAAAACCTCATTTGCATTTCAACCTTAGAAGAGGATAGACTCTTGTGGGCTCAGCCTCTCCTCAACCTCAAGGGCTTTTCCTGTTCCCCTCTCACCATGTCTTGCTTCTTATCTCTCTTGCCAGCCCCATAATCCCAGTTTAACTAGTCCTAGTTGCCACTCTCTGTGTCTCATTCCTGTCCTAATCTCGTGCCCTCACAAGTCTTCACCTCTTCTCTCCTAGCTTTTCTCAATCTCCTCTTTCTTTCTTCCTGAGCCTTTGTGGAGTAGGATGACACCTCTCCCTCCTTCAGCTGCAATTCCAACATCAATTTCTTTCTCTTTTTGCTGTCCCTGTCTTCTGCCATCAACAAAATGGTTTGAAATCCCCTGTGTGGTCTGCACTCTTACTAACAAGGAAGCTTGGGAGAGAGGCTCCCAGCCTTGCCCCTGGTCCCTCCATGGAACCCCCCCAGAAAGCTGCTTCCACACCCACTTGGGGCCATACAGGCAGTGTGGCATCCTAGCTACTAATTCTAGTGACTCTCTATTTCACGTGTGATTTCTTTTTTTTTTTTTTTTAATATTGATGCCTTAGCAAATTTGGGTTTGTACTCACAGGTGCTGGAAAAGACACATCCTTTTTTACAAAGACTACTGTCCTTGTCTTTAAGAGAAATGCAGTTCCAAAGAAGAATTGTCTATGTTTAGCATATGATTAAACTTAGCGTGAATAATTAAAGAAATCCATGCAAATGAGTAATGAGAGAGCAACCTACAGCTCAGATGAAATACTCTGATGTGCAAAAAATAGAGTCAGGTGGGAGTGTGAGAAAACCCTGTGTTGACTACAAGTAGGAAGCAGAGCAAGCTGCTGTTATCTGTGGCAGTCAGTTATTCCAAATGAAAACTGAGAAAACTTGCCCTTGCTGAAAACAACTGTTCCCAGCACCACCACACATAAACCCTGACATCCTCTCTTTCTCAGAAGCTTTTAAAAAATGTTTTCCACCAAACTTCCCATAGTAGTAGAGCTATTACCAATGCCAGACTACTTATAGCGGTAAAAGATTAATGAGGGATTTTTTATGGCAGGCCTTGTGACTCTGAAAAATCCACCCAACTCTTCTGTACTTCATTATTGAGGGATATGCATTCACTTCACACCAGCCCAAGCACTAATCATAAATAAATTGCAACTAGCACTGTGAGGAAGTACACAAAGTTACATTTCAAAATGTTATACATAATAATATCAAAGGTATGATAAAATGAGACAATAAGTGTGCACATATTTATTAAACTTAAAACCCAATTAATGTATAATCATGTACTTAGATTCAGAGGTTTTTTGATATGGCATACTAAGTTACTTTGTTACTCTCATTCTCCTTTTAAAGGTTTCATAACCATCCTGATTTTCACATCTGATGTAAGGTTCATCTCCACTACTAATAAAATAACTAAGTTTTTTTGATTTATTGTTTTAAATAGTTTCGTGTCATGCATGTCTTCTCGATGAAATGCTTTTATAATGTCTTTTCTGCCTTGGTACTTCCACTGTAAATTACAAGCCATACGGTTTCTTCACCTCTCCCCCTAATGCTTTGAAATAACTGGGTTTAGTGTAAAGCTTTTCCTTCTGGATCGGGGTGTTTTCTCTATCTCACACTTTCCTTTTCCATCTTCCTAGCTGCCAGTATTTCTAAGCTTCTATATACGTGATAGTTTTATACAACTAAGCTAAACAGCAGCGGTGGCCTTCTACCTTCTTATGTTCATCCCTGTCATCGTGTACACCATTCACAGCTTCAAAGGTTTCCCCAGGGGTCCTAGCACAGTAGAAAATCCTGATTATAAGTGACATTTGAGTGGATTTTTAGAATTAGTGTATTAACAATTATACCCAACCTTAGGCTCTTTATTAACAGTATCAAGACTGGAGTCTAGTGCAGAATTCAATGCAGCTGTGTCATCTTTTCATGAAAGCAATTTCCAGTGTATGCATTGATCTTAGCAGTGATCTAAGGATGGGCAAAGAGGTTGGTACAATCTTTTTGCTAAATAAAATGGGGATCTTTGGCTTTTTCTGAAGGGTGAAATGTAGTTGGAGTCAGTGAGGCTTGCATCATTTGAGGTAAACACCTTATTTGCCCTACATAATAGAACATTTCCATTTGCAATATTGAGGGCAGCCTGGGAAATACTATACAGATTTTATCTATAAGGGGTCCTCTGCAATAAGTCTTTGAAAATCATGTAGAAATCAACTTGCACTCCTAAAAACATTTACAAAATCATCTCTGTATATGCACACATGATATGAAGCAGTAGAATGTAACAGTTATAGGACAGACAGCAGTTGTAGATGCTTATGGCTTCATCAGTATAGCTGCAACTCCATAGAAAATATCATTACCAGTGTTTTAGCAAACCATTAAGACACTCTCATGTGCTATGATGTCTCAGCAATTTTTCTTACTGTTCTAACTGAGGTTAAGGCTGAAGTCTACCAGGCCATTTGAGTATATATGAACCTCAATATTTTGGTGACAGAAGATTCTTGTTTGCTTGTTTTTATGCCTGTACGCAAATTAGTTACAATCAAGTGAGTCTTTTCATGAACTTGTGTTAGAAGCTCTAACTGTGATCTAAACATATGAGGGACTCTACTACCTGCCTCTGTCAGTGTTTTATTAGTACTCCTGCTGTTGTGTCTCACAGAGAACAAATTCAAGAGTAATGTGCCTATTGAAAATACCTATGAGTACAGATGACAACTGGGGTGATTTCAGATATTGATTAAACTGTAAAAAAATTAATAACTAGTTTAACATTTTCTTTCTACATAAGAAACACATTTGTTTTTAAGGGCCTGAAGAAGAAAAAATTAGATAAGTCAAGTATCAGGACAAGGTGATTACTTAACATCTGTGACCAAGGAAAAGGCTCAAGGAGAAAAATCATCCAACATCTGCACTGTCGGTAAAATACTTGTAAAAAACACAAGTGAAGTGTGATTAATCACCATGGATGTATGATTGAGTCAATTGACTGTTACTTTTTCATGATGATTAATCAGCTACAAAAATTATAATTGTCCCACTTGTAGTGGCTGCATGCTGTGCCTGATGACATCATTTGGGCTACAGATACTCAGTGAGTGGTTTTCAAAAGAATATGCAGATGAACCAAGAAGGGTGGTTGAGGTTAAAACTACATTTTGAAGATCATCTCTGGCTTTAGTAACCCAGACTTTAAATTGTTTTATCAGCTCACTGAATGGACAAATGCTCTGTTATCTGATGAATATCATCATCAGATTAAGCTAAAATCAGAGGCATGAATTTTGTCATTTAGCATTATTAAATAATGTTTACATTAGGGAAGCATTTAGAGGCAGAGAACAAAAGCAAATTATTTTCATAGCATTAGATAAATGAATGGTACACCCTCAACATGCTGTGTGTAGTTCATCTCAGAAAATAAAGAGCTTCCAAAATGACAATGGAATGCTTAGGTGAATGAACGTAGGTTAAGAAAAAACGAAAAAAGGACTGAAATTGCTTGCTTTAGGGCGGGGGTGAATAGCAGAAAATGGTAAGAGTATTGAAGATAACAAATACATAGTGGGAAAAAAGGAGGCTATCTATTTACTCTTTCTAAGAATCAAAAGCATGGGGTCAACAAAAAAGAAAGAAAATGCAAATGCAACAAAAGAGACTTAAAAAATGCCCAAACTAACCCATTTGAATTAATTAATTGCAACTTGGTTTCTGTGACTATGTTTAAACTGTGTGACCCGAGAGCCCATGTCAGGTTGGGAATTAGACATTCTTCATCTCCCCACATCTCTAGCCAGGACTTTGTTCCCTGGAGAAAGAACCTTGGCCGCATTGCCCAAAAGCAAACTGCAGCCTGTCTGGGTCAGCCCTCAACCTGGATAATGATCAGGGAAGTGGGACTGTGCTGTGCAATCTAGACATAGCCTTGAGATCAAGAATGGAATACAAATATTATAAGGATAGTGACAGCTCCTATAATTATAACAAAACCCCTGTACTTTTTAAAGCATATATGCAGTCATGCTTTAGGGCATAAACCAGCTACTTACTAAGGGTTTAAGAAGCAACTCCCTTTACAGGCAGGTGTTTCTGCAGTTTTTTCTGACAAGGTTTCTCGCACCTTCCTCTAAAGCAGTCGAGATTTGGCATCTGTCAGAGACAGGGGACCATGCTAGATGGATCGCTGATCTAATCCAGTGTGGCAGCTCCTGTGTTCCTACGAAGAGTGTGCAAGCTTCATAGCAGATATTGGTTTTGCATGTAAGCCTGAAAATGTCATCAGACTGTTGAGTGGGTAAAGTGCAGCATTTTATAAACATACAACCCTCAAGGCTCCTAGGGAAAAATTGTTACTTTGGGATCTTGGATAATCTGAAAGAGATGATGTACTAAGATCTGACACAATAACCCAAATGATGAATTATTCCAGGCAATTTTGCCCCATCAAGCTAAATTCAAATATACTAATGGACTGTGCAAAGGACTGCACAGTGCAAAAACCTCAACCTCTGTTCACTCAGTGTTATTTTAAATGTCTTTGTGCCTACAAAGAAATAGTTGCTTGCAGAGTGCAAGATCCTGCTTTAAACCTAAAGTTCAAAGTCTTATTTAGGAAGAGAGATTTTTTAATGGAAAAATTCTTTAGTCCTCAGAGATAACATCCTTGGAGGAATACCATCTTTTACACTCATTTAAAATAGATTTCAGACTTCTTTCCACTCTGTTCTGAGCAGGCAATACCTTTCTGAGCTGTACATAAAACATCGCTAATGATCTGTAATGAAGTGCTTCTTTTTGCACATCCAGCATTTTTGCTCTAAAGTTCAAGAAAATAGCACAATTTTGCCAGCACTATCCCCCTTTTAGCACACTGACTTTGCTTTTGAACTATAGCACTAACAGCAAAACCACAAAGTGTAATCCTGTATCTCCTCCTTAGGTTGTCAGTATGTGCGGTCTTACAACTATGGATCCTAAAGTTTGGTTCTGTTTTATTCCTCACATGTAACCTTTATTAAAGCACATTTTGTAACAGTCACAGAAGAAGGAGATTTTATTTACAGGGTTATATTTACAGGAGACAGTCTTGGTAACTTCTTGTATTTAGATAAGAAAGGGAAACACGGGAGCTCTAGTCTCCTGAGTTTTTCTTAGGTACCTACTAATTGTTAATTATTAGAGACTAACTAAGTCACTGAAGTGAGTCGTTTGGCTGGTGTCTCAAATGCTGTCATTTACTACTACACAAATCAGCCTAGTGATAGAGTGTCTTTAAATTAGGTTACAACCATGCAGTTATTGGACAGGGAGTAATTGATAAAACCATTAGTAACACTTGTAGAGATAACAGCTAGCAAAATCATGCAACCATAATTATTCCTAATGGATACATGCTATAAATTGTGGCAAGAAAAAAAATCTTGCATTATCTTTCAATCAAATTTGACAGTCCTGGTAGATTACTGTAGACTAAATGCTCATGTATGAAAAAAAAATGACCTATCAGAATATCTTTGCTTTTTTTCCCTCCTCCTTTCCCATCAAATTATGTAGGTTTTTTTTTCTTTTTTTTTTTGTAATTTCTTTCTGCAGTGGCTTTCAGGCTAAAGAAAATGTAGTCCTTCTTATTAGTTGCCTTTACCACAGTGTTTTATATTTTCAGTCAGACATAAGACACATCAAGACTTTTTGTAATGTGACAACATGAAAAGAATTACCAGTTTGAATAAATGATTCCAGGTTGCATTACATTTTTCCAACAGCAAAATGTATTCTTTAATAATACATAAAGTTTTATCTGTATTCTGGTGTTAACATTTGTTTCACTGAACAAAGGCTCCTATACTCAGCGTCCTTCCCCACCCCCTTCTGACTTTTCTCCCATCAAAAAATCACTGGTTGTTTCAGTGAATTTTTCTCCTCTCCTCTGCAAGTGACAAAGACCAGAAACTGCCTCTATTGACTAAAAGATCAGACTTATAGATCAGATGTATATCTTGATTATATCTTTTCCCCCTTCCCCATACGGAAGTTGACACTTCTCAATCACATGCATGAAAGGTTTGAGAGGAAATGGGTGAATCAGCAAAAAAAGAAAAAGCTAATTACATACGGAAAATGATCATATAATTATAAGAACTTCTCAGAAGAGAGGTGCATAAAGTATTGGAGTTCTGTAGGACTTTTAAAAATACTTTGCTCCTGTGGCTATTGTGAACTTCAAAAGTCACAAGTAATTTGTGCAATAATTCTTTTGTCCCAGGGTACCCCACATACTTTAATTTGCACATTTGTGTGTATATTATCACTCCCTTAAGAGGGAAAGCAACTCAGGAGCATACCTTAGTTTAAGATTATTCAGAGACTTCAGCTCCCACTTTCCTGGTTCAGTACCACCCACCTGATGCATTATCTTTCAGGCAGATGGAAAAAAGTCCACATAAGACAAAAACTACCACAATTAGCATACAGTGATGCTCTGTTGGCATCCAAGGTTGCCAGTGCTGAAATCCCTCCGTGCCCAGGAGAGGTGATCATTTGAGAACTTTTGAATTACAGACCTGGCCACTGATGCTGGTCACACTCTTGTGTAACTGCAAGTTAGCAGAGGAATCCATGCTCATGGTGTGTTATTCAGCACCATGTTGCAGGTGGGGCTCCGTAAAATATATGAAGGATTTTGTTTCCCACCTTGCAGTATGCCTAAAAGCCAAAACCCAGAAAGCTCTGAAAAAACAGTTAGGCAGTGTTTTTCCAGGCTGGCCATACTACGTGACTTTCCCCAACCTGTAAAAACATGTACTGTGCATCCTGCACTGAACCCATCCACTTCTACCTTGTTGCATCTCCTCAGTCCTCGTGGGTAGTTTATCTCATCCATGATGTTCCTACACTCCAGGGCACAAAAGTGCAATGCTCGCAGAGCACTGCACATCACAAATGGCACATTTGCCATCTGCTACTTTGTAGAAATTGAGGAACTTCTGGGGTTAACGTTCTGCATTCCTTACTGTGAAAAAAACTACTCTGGTCCATTTTTTTTTTTCCCCCTGGAAAAGCAGAGACATGAAATACAGTTAAGCCTAAACCCCTCATCTTAGTGCAATGCAAGGAATTGTGGGCACTGGGGCATTTTTATTATCCTTCCCTTTTACTCTGACACATGGGTCACAGTGTACCTATCATTTCTGCATTACCCAGACTTAGATTAGCTTAGCAATATTTCTTGGCAACTCCTGAAGTCACACTAAAATGAGTCATCAACATCTTAACAGCATGCCAAAATGATTCCGCTACTTCTACAAACAAGCACCCCAACTTCTTATTGATTTGCTGCATGCAGATTTAATGAAGATAAGTCAGCATTTACTCAGCAATGATAGCAAGAAGGAGCAAAACATTTGGCCATTTTAGAAATCTCTGGTGTTGCCTCTGCGTGAGATCAGGGCAAAATTATTTTCCCGATCCTGAGAGAGGATTTAGTAATTGTCTTACTCTGCTGCAGGTAGGGCAGAAGCAAGGGTTCTGGCTTTGCTTTCCAGTGTGGGTGCTGCTCTGCTACAGTCAGGTGGTGACATGCTGTAGTCTTGCAAAAACCTATTGTGTCCAACTCCCTGACTTGACAATCTAAATGGATTAGTTTTATGACTGAAGCAAGGACATCCCCTTATGTATTATATGCATCAAATTTCAAGCAGGTAAATGCTATCCTCATCTTCAATAACCACATCCACTTGATTTTTCTTTCTGAATGATTTGTTGAATGTGCATACAGACCCATACATAAAATGCTGCTTATTACAATACAAAATTGGAATCCAGCCTAGACTTATGTGCATTTTTATGATACCAGCCCAAACTATAAAAATTCCATTCAGAAATCAGGTTAAACATACAAAAAATGTTTCAGTAAAAATCACAACTGAGCTTTTAATACTGCTTTTAGTGGATTGTTAAATGCTTATAAACCAGCTTTGAGTATTACAAATTAACTCAGTGAAAATTAGTTCAGGTGAAACCCTTTGATTTTCTCATTGTCCTCTAAATTAAAAATTAACCACCCTGGCACATACACTATACTAGAGCAGTATGAGCTTTTAATATATCCAGACTCATACAAACCTCATACTTCCCTCGAGAAAGTTGAGTTTCTAAAGATTTAATTCAAGTTCCAAGGTCAAACTGAATAGATCTGAATTTCTCCTTAAAATGGGAGTTTCATTCCAATGAGGACTCGACTTCAATTTACTGCTTCTTCCTAAGTTGTGACAATATGGCACATAACATCACATGCAGATAGCAAATCAAATGCACTGACAGCACAATGCCAAAAAGGGTGCCCAAGAGCACACTGTGAAGGCTACTTGTGAGATGGGTTTCCTTTTTTTTTAAAGATCAGTTTTAAAAGACTTTTCCAAATCACACGGCTGCAACTTTTAAACAAATCCAATACATTTCTTGTGTCTTAGAGAATGTCAGGAGAGAAATGCGAAACAAAGCCTCTCACCCATTTTGCAGGAAATAGAACTATGTGCCAACAATATTTTCCTTTTTGAATACTTTATCTCTTTTTTAAATTCATTTTCATGTAAATATGGCTGTCTCCATATTTAGTTTAAATGGTGAAGAAAATAAGGGACAGATTCTGGCCTCCATTCAGTCTGCTTTACTGAGCAACTCCAGATTGAGAAATGGAGTATTTCATTTTTAGGTAGAGAAATTGTGGTGATCGAGCTGCATGACTGGCTCTGTGCTGTGCCTTCCCCAGCTTATGTAGTGAGCAGGATGCTGTGAAAGGAAGGCCACCAGACTTGGTTACCAACCAACCGAAGTCCACCAGAAACAAGTTACTGATATTCAGGATTCCTCTAAATTCAGAAGTGAGTTGGAGGTTCACCGTGGGTGAGAGAAGGTCCCTGAGGCTTTCTGCCCCATCTCAGACTCTCTTCCACCCATGCCATGACTGCACCTAAGGATAAGGCTTATGTGCCTACATTGTGCAGTGCAGCGCTCTGCAACAGGTCTTATACTAGATCTCAGCAAGCTGGTATGTCTATGAAGCAAAAATTCTGCAAAGAAACAAGCTGAGCTCCAGGAAACAGTCAAAGTCACTAGCAAGGCATTCCATGTGTGCTAATGTCTCTGCTGATGAGGCTGCCATGCTGCCAGCTCCAGAGCTGCTTTGCTCAGAGCCAGCTCAGGTATCTTTCAAAGGTGTTGTGTTTCATAACGACTCCTATTGGAGAAATTCATTGGGCTTTTTGTAGCACACCAGAGAATTAAGTAAGGATAATTATCCTGTTTGACAGATGAGAAAATGAGGAGTCAGCTGTAACTAAATCAGCTCCTCCTTTCATTGAAGTCAGCAGTAAAGCTTCCATGATTTGTTGTGCCCCATCATTTAATGATTGCACTGGATGATCTTAAAGGTCTTTTCCAACCTAATCGATTCTATCTCATCACAATCAGTTGCCAAAGTTATACAGAAGGTCTGGGGCCAACCTGATGCAAAATTCCCGTTTCCGAGCTCTTTGTCTTCCTTCCTCATCTTTCTATCCCAGAATTTCCTTTCCATTAACTGTTCCTTAGGTACAAGACCCTGCCAGAAAGTGCTTCCCTGAGAGCTGTAGGGCACCAACACCCTGGATATTTGCTTGCTTCAATGTAGTAGGAAGCCATAAGCAAGCACTGTAGAAGTTCCAGACAATGCAATTTTCATGTTCTAGTCCTTAGACAGTCTCCAAGGACATGTACACCCTTCAGGTAAGAATATTTTTTTTTTTTTTTCAGTAGGGCTGCCAGAAAACAAAAGAAAGATACAAGCATGAGGCACATGTTCACGATTACAGCACACCAAAGAAAGTCGACTTCACTTGAGTTACCTGCTATTTGATATTTTCTCTACAGCCAAGCTGCTGTCCTTGGATAATTTCCATGCTCTTTCTGAATCTTTCCTACACTACGGAAATTAAGCAGTCCTCTGCTGGTTGGATATTGAAATGGAAATAGCACTCTGTAATAAGCCCTCTAATTTATTACAGTATTTTTACAAATTATGTTCTGCATAAACTATTTGCTATAAAATCTGAAAGTATGCCTGTAGCAGTACTTTATGGGGGGACTTGCATCTGAATTGAAAATAGCATGGGAAGAATGGGTAGGCGCGTAACTACAACTCTAAGAACCGCAAATTAAAAATTGGTAGGTTTCTATAAAAATAAAGCATATTAAGAAAGGCAATTCCAAATACAGAGGATAAATAGTAATGAATAACATAAAAGTTAAATTTAAAAAATTTTGCTCCATCCACTAACTGGGTATTTACATGATTATAAGAACTAATGATACTAAAAAAATTTGCCAAGCTTTGGTCTCAGAAATATAAACCACATTTAAAGGTGAATAGAATATAACTAATGCAGCTGACTTTGACAAGAACCTTTAAAAGGTGATTCCAAAGGCATGCTATCTAGGACAGTTAGCCAGGGCAGTAGAATATATACATTTAAGAAAGTTAGAGACAACATTCAAGCTGCACAATGTTACCTTTGATATATATTATAGATGTGATATTGCTGTTCTTGAAAAGGTGGCAAGGTTGAACGTATAAGTTCTGAGGACAAGCTGAACATCTAAATCTACGAAGTCTAGAAAGAAAAATCACTTAAGAGGTGATTTAATTGAAGTATTTAAAATTTTAAATGGAACAGATAATGTCAACATGAGCTGCTATTTTCAGACCAGCACAAGAAGGTAGGACAAGAAGAACATAAATGGAAATTAAAGGAGAACAAATTCAGAACAGACATAAGTACTCATCCATGATGAGAATAATAAATGTGCAAAAAATTGGCATGGCTAGAGAGGATTTGAGGCAAAAGGGCTGGTGTCGTTCTGACGGGATGTGCAGTGGCTGTTCTGCAGTTAAGAAGTAGAGGCATATGCTGGTGAATAAAACCACTATGTTTCTCTTATTAACTTTCCATCTTATTAAAATTAAATCCAACTAAAAATAGTCCTAGAGTTCAAAAGTCTTTCATTGCTCTTATTTATGTTAATTTTTAGGGTTTATACCTGTGAGGTCCCAAGCTCACCGTGAAAGCTACAAGCAACCTTGACGCAGAGGGCGGCATGGAAGATATTCTTCTTTTCATTCAGTTCTTCAAATTCTACATTGAATATTTGTTATGCCTTTCCTGGGACTTTATAACATGTAGGACCAAACCAAACAAAATTATATGTAGAACTATACAATAAGTACCATGTGATTCTTCAGGACAGAGAGGTTTTTTTCTCTTGAGTGACTATAAAAGTGAATACATACCCTACACATTTTTTTAAAAGGAAGTATTACAGACTTTTCTGATTGATAAGAAAAGTTAAGATTTCAAGGGAATTTTGTGTATGTGTATATTCATTGCTGGAAGTAGTCTTAATCAGAATAAAATCTGTCCAATCACATAACACATGGTAATAAATATCATAATAACCAATGAATGTATGCATGTATAGTCCTTGCCATGAGATTATATATGAAAATATAAAATATATGGTGATACACTCTATTTATTTATATGCTGCTGTTTACCCAAAAGACTGTCAGCAAGCAAGAAGAGTTTTAAAATCCATGCTATTAAAATAATGTATTAAAATATTAGTAAGAGTCTGGGATTTCCAACTGAAGCGAGCATTGAAAGACAGAAGAGTGACAAACTATAACTTTTAGACTAAAAAAGCAAAGCAACTCAGTACATTTGAGGCCAACTGGAGGAATCAGTTCTTCACAGCCCAAACAAGATAAATATAAGCAGCTGGATAAAGAATAGTGCATAAAGATGAGCTGGATTAGAGGCTATATTGCTCCAAATTTGAAAAGGCATGGTCATAAAATGAAACACCCCTCCCTGCCCATCCCTCCTTAAGAAGAAATTAGAGTTGTCAGTGTAGAAAAAGAAAAAAAAAACTTGAAGAGTTAAGAATCTGAAGAACCCCCAAACAGATGTTAGTAATTGTGAGCTATGGCATTTATTGGTAATAATAATTTTATTATTTAGTATTATAAACTTAATAATAAAGTGCCCCCCCCTCCTTTATTTTAGTTTAATAAGTTTGTTGTGTTTCTATCAATACACTGGAATGTGAACAATTAATTATTGGAGTGAACATTCCTTCTTGTACAGAGATAAGGCAAGCGGTTTTTCTGGAAGCTATACATAAAGCTCACTTTCTAGGGGTCTCGGGCAACTCCCTCAGCAGCTGGAATTGCCAGAAACAGGTTGTAAGAAGTGTAAGCTGCTATTACAAATATCCATCTGTCAAAATTCCGAAATAAGTAACTTCAGTACAATGATTTTAAAGGTGAGAATACTGATCCATCTTTTAGGACAGATGACTTCACAGAACTCCTGTAAAAAAAGAAATCCCACAGTAACTAAACAGGCATTATACATCAAGGCCGGTCATTATTAATTTTAAATGTGTTTAGGTATGGTAATGTATATTTAGGGCACCAAAACAGCCTTAAGTGTGCCTTTTGATAATGTTATACAATAATCAGGAAGTCAAGGTTAATGGAAGCAATTTCATGCTTGTAGATTCAGATTAAATTATTTTCTGTGTCCCTCTCTGTACCCCAAACCTGGAGAGTCTCCTATGAGTTGTCACTGCACAGCAGTGCTAAAGCTGTTTTATTTGCTTCCTTCATGTACACATCTTGACAACTGGAGATCAATTGTTTAATTCTGCTTATCCATTCCATGGATTTATAATATTTGCACTGAAAATTGGAGTGACATAAAATGAAACGTTATCTAACCTGCACCTGTGCACATACTCAACTTTATCTCCCCTTTGCCACTGGAGATTGTTCCAGACCCCTTTGCCCAAAATTACCAAAGACATAAGGAAGGAGGCCAGTCATCTATGGTGTCTGAAGGCAGAACAGGAGGGGTTGAGAGCAGGAGGAACCCTTACATCACAATGTGATGCAGCTGTAGTGGTCCAGTTCATTCCCTCCCACCTCAGAATGAGCTACATTATTTATTTATTTCGCAGCCAGTAGTGGAGCTGTATCTCAGCGTAACAGTGCAGTAACAGTTTAGACAAGGCCTAGTACTGCTCATAGTAATTACCAGATTTACTTGTAAATTCTCAATAAATTAATTCAGTACTTAGGGAGTAAGTGCTATAATATTAGGAAACATATCATGTATTTTTTTCCCTTTTAATTCATAACCAAGAGGTTGAAGTAATAGCTGTAAGGGTTTTTTGTCTTTAGCTAAGTCAGTAATTCTACTTCAAGCAGAGGGTATTAATTAAAAAGACTGAACTTCATGTTTGGCCTCCCTCACCAACATTTATATTTTCTTCAAATAGCACAAAGCAACTGGTTGATAAGGGAATGTTTCAGTCATTTTCAATTAGGTGTAAAGTATTTTTTTTACAGTAGTCTGGTTTCTGGTTAACTGACCAACAGAACAATGATGGCTATTTTATACTGCAGAGACAGTGCTGACAGGGGGTATAATGAGAGAAACTGTCTCAGATTTTCTTATTAACAAGTGTAGCCAAAGCCCCCGTTGGCCCCGCTAAATGGGTAATAGCATATTACTCTATTGGTTGAGGCCTTTAGGAGATTACAGACAAAGTTGGTTAATTAGTGGGATCTGAAGTGTTACTCCTAATGCTGCCCCAGCTCTGCAGTTTTCCTACAGTTTCTAATTATTTGCCTTTGAATAAGAATACAGGACTAGATTTCCCAAACTGATTATTTCATAAAATCTGAATGGATAATCAAACACTACTTATTTCAATCAAAATACAGTCAAATTGAACTTAACCACAGATGTATGAATACAGCAGATTTGGTATTGATATTGATTTTCCAGTAAATCATCTTAAGTTCAAATGATCAAAAATCAAGACAGGTCAACATCAAAGAAACAGGAATATTGGCATGAAAGCAAGCTCTCTTGATTGGTACAAATTAAAAGATCATTTATTAGTGATTATGCTGTATAATACTGCCAGTGCCAAATGAATGCAATTAAGATGAAATGGGCCCCTGCAGCTACAGGGGTTAATAAAGACTGAATTCCTAATGATTTTTCCATTAATTATGAAGATGTCCACAAAACAGCTCTAACAAAGCTGTGGCCACCTCAGACAAATCTTTGTAATCTGTATAAAATGCCTCCCTTAATTGACATGTTGTTGGGATAATGTAAAGATTTAACAGCTCCGAAATCATTACATGCCAAATAAGAGTACTCTGTGAGAATGCAAAACTTGGGGTGTGAAAGAAGTGCACTGGCTATAAATGTTTTGAATGGCTTGAAAAAAATCCACATTGCTTCAAGTCTAAAACAACATACATCTTTATTAGAACCATTGCTGCACTTTTCCTGAAATCAAGAAGCCTTTACCTCCCCAGAGTGCTTGTGCTTTTCAAGGGTTAGGGAGGCAAGGAGTATGAAATGGGAGAAAAAGCTGAAAGACTGGACAAAGCGCTCTCTTCCTAACACTGCCATGGTACTAGAGCAGCTGCCTTTACAGACACTTCTCTTTTGAGTACGAATTTGGTCCTAAAATTTTGAGGATAATGAAGGAAAATGCCTTGCCTTGGAAAGCTGCTTGCCTGGACGTGCTGTTTCCCAGGACTCTTGCTCTGGGGTCTCCTAGCCCTGGTGTGTAGCTGGCTGGATATTTCCAGAGCGAGAGAAGAGTCTGACCTTTCTGTGGGAAGGGTAATGCCAGATGGTACCTTTCTCTCCTTTTTTTGTTGCTTATCAATGTAGAACCGTCTCTGCTGCCGAGAGCAGGCTTGCCAGTCTTTTGGCTGTTTTTTTGCTTATTCATGGGATTTCTTTAGGATTTTTAGCTCCTTCTTTTTCATCAGTATCATCACTACCTCTCATCTGTCATTTAACAAGGAAAAAAACCCAAAAGATATAAAAATGAGGAGATTGCTTGGATGCTCGATTAGGCACCTGTTGCCTCTCAGCATTAAGTTAATTTCCCTGCTAATTATATGTGGTTTTCATACTCTATGTCTCTTGGTTTTCTGTTTTCAAGATAACATCAGTTTTTACATGGATTTCAAAGCAATTGGAACTGCATGCAGGGACATCAGACTATTTACAGATGGGTATATTCTCAGGTAAAATCTCAGGTTTTCCTGCCAGGCTACCTTTAGACATTCCTTTAGACATACAGAAATTTAAGTTACCAGAAACCTGGCTATTTGTGCAGACATCATCAAACTGAATGCTTTACATCAAAGGTGGAGACACCTTCGTGTCTGCTCCAAACAAAAACAAATCCTGTCATTGCAGTGTGCAAGACCATGTTATGGAAGGAATCGCCTAAAATGGGATATAATATGGGATATAAGTATAATCAGCCCAGGGAGAGCAGAAGAAGGAGCTGGGAGAGTAGAAGAAGGAGCTCACTGGAAAAAGCCAGCTGAGTCAGTAAGGATAAGAATAAAATAAAATTTTTCAAAACTCTTTGCACTTTCCCTAATTAGGAAGTTAAACCAAATATTTCATGTGTAGCCATGTAAAAAGAGAGCAGCTAAAGAAGATACCGCATTGTTAATTAATTAGGATGTAGTCAGGATTAAAAATAATCCAGGTAGGGCCCCACAATTAAACAAACGTTTCTGTTTCTGATAAGAGCATCAGCTCTAGGGGCAAGGAGGAAATGTAAAATGGTTAATAGGAATAAGGATTCCACATCAGGAAATGGAACTTCAAGCTTAATGCATTTTGCAATAAAGATACTTGTTCTAAATTTTTAAATGAGCACAAATGTGAAATTGCTAGATTACTAATTTTGAGGTAAGCTATGTTGTTCAAACTGTTGCTTAAATTTCCTTGGTGGAAGAGAAGTTACAAATGCGCAGACAATTTTTAAAGGTCTCAGGGGACACTTGAGAATACAGACTATCTGACTCCAAGACAGTAAATTGCTTCAAGTCATAGCAAAGAAGACACTTAGTGTGGATATATATGAAGAAGAGTCAATACCGATTTTGTAGTTGGAAGTCAGTGCTACTAGACTTCTTCAAAGACATCAAAAGACATATGGGTTGGTCTGCATTTATCAATATGATTAACATGGATTTCAAAAAAGTTTTGATAAATCACATTTTAAAAGGAATTACCACTTGGAGGTTCCTCTTTCTATCCACTGGCTATAGAGGGAACCTAGACACTTGGCTTGTGCTTGGACAACTGACTTCTACAGTCCCAGTATAAACCTGAAGTATTTCCCAGGTGGAAAAACTCTGGCACTGCATTGGAAACTAAATAAATCCAAACCATGTACCATTGGAGCGTACATGGTAACACAACTTCTTATTTGTCAGGTGGTAAGCTTCCAAACATTGCAAAGCAGGATGAACCTAACTTTATCTTCTGGAATTTTTCAAAACCATGAAGGATCAGCTTCTCCAAGAAATCAGGTGTTTGTGACTGGTGGACTGTGAAGGTTTTTAATAAGGTATCTTTTTACAAATTCAGACTGCACAGGAGAAGCAATTTCTTTGCACCACAAGAAAAACCTACCTGCACTCTAGAGACCTTACTCAGTTCTGAATAATCTCCCAGCACTCTGAAATAGGTTACTCTTTAGATGTAAGAAAGACCAATCCAAACCAGATTTGAAAAAGAACTTGTGGAAAATGAAGAAAGCCAGAAAATTTTTCAGTGTATAGAAAGATCAGTACTGATCAGCCCTAATTCTTCACTCTTCATTTGAAATATTTTGACTACCTCTGATTAAAGTGCATGAACATTAAAAGTCATATAAAGAGAGATGAATTGCTATAGGTGATACGTCTAAATCCTGCACCTCTAAAAGAGCTGGAGCAAATCCAAACTACATGTTTTGCCCATTGTCCCACAAGGACTCTCTAGTTGAAAACATTTAGGGAGAAACAGTCTGAGGATGTTCAAAAAGGAATAGATACAGGAGCAGTTGGAAGAGCAGGGTGAAACTTATGCAATATTTAATGAAGAAAGAAGCCAAAGACTTTATTGACAGGAGTGTTGGAGACTGGAAAATCTGGAGATGGGGAACACTGACCTGCAGCTGCTCAAATCTTCTGCTGTGGCTCGGAGCCCAGGTACAGAAGACTGAAAGACTGACCACTTTCTTTTTGTACCCATTTCCCCACTTGCTTTTGGCTCATCAGTGTACCTCTGGGCTTGTTGTATGACTAAAACGTGCTCCTCCTGCCTACTTGCACACCCTTGTTCCCTAAATCTTGCTGACCTATATGCACCAACCTGCCTTATCCCACTCACTGTTTTATAGTATGGAATAGCTCATTGTTCTTTGCTCAAGGAGTTTTTCCTCTAGCCTTTGGCTTAGTCCGATTTCCTCCCACTTTGCTTTGGTGATGCTGTGGTTTTCAGAACTATATTTCCTCACAGTTCCTGGCATTAATGCAGCTTTTTGATTTCTCTGAATTCTCTCTAGCTCAAGTGTCATCTCTCATCTAAATCCCTAATGTTCCCTAACTGGACTAATGATCACTAATTATATGTACTGTGCAAGTACACTGGAACTTCCTTGACATGAGTTGGGGTGATATGTTTGGAAAAAAACAGACTGTGTGTTGCATGTGTAAAAGTTACAAGTGAATATCTAATTGGTCTCATCCTACAGGGTATTCTTACAAGAGCTAGTACTAAACAAAAACCAAACAATTCTGGTATAAATAATCTATTTAAGTGTGAAATTGGATTTTCAACATAAAGATCAAATTCATTGACTTCAGCGATGTTACATGAGGGATAAATTGGCCTTTTAGTCATTTTATTGCATCTGCAAACTCATACCTCACGCCTTATCTTTGTCTGATCTGCTATCAAATACTTATTCATACAGCAAATAACTTATTTGACTCTTTAGCAAAAAGGCACCAAATTCAAATGATATCTGCTAGACCAATAAATATGAAAAGGCTGCCAAATATGCGTGAATAAATCCCCATAATCTTACTTCTTAGATTTTCATCCATACAGGATATGTTAGGAAGAATATTATAGAGGAACTGGGTCTGATTTTGATCTCTGTGGTATAAATCAGGAGTAGCTCTTTGGCAGTCAATAAAATTACACTGTTAAATCAGAATAAGTGTTCGTTTTTCTTTTTGAAGGTGTTTCAGCACTGTTGAATTAACAAACATCTGAGAAGTAGAAAAATAGTCAGATTTCATTATGATACTTTTCCTGCATAATTAAAAGATAGGCTTTTTCCTGCACTAATTTAATTCTTAGTTATTATAGTCACTGATTTTTAGAACACACTGGGGGCAGTTTTGCAAAGATGTTAGGTGAATCACCAGTGAGCAAAGAATTTGGGGAAAGAGCAAGCCTGTTATTAAACAAAGCCATTAGTTTTGTGTGTAGTTATACATGTATATAAATTTCAGGAATATTTATTTACTTATAATTTTTTTACAAATTGTACACATTTCACACCTGCAATTTCACGCAGGGCTAAAATTTGTGGTGATTTTCATTTTCTTGGTGGTTTGTCAGCGTTTTGCTAAGGTTTATAAAATGGTTGTGAATTATGTAAGGAAATAATATTTGTTGATGATACAAATAAAGAGACTGAGGAAGAGAATTATGGCCTGACATTTAACATACATGCTCATAGTTGTACACATTTCAGTCATACAGATCAAAAATAGGTGTGAGCACCTAGCATTGCATTGAAAATGAAGCTGTAAACCATGCTATAAACTATCACAGGGTATTAGGGTTACGAAAGCGAGGATCAGCAGCTGAATGAAGATTCAAGTTTCTGTAGAAGCTCAATAGCTGCTTTTGGGTTCTACCTAGCCCATGTACTGTGCTTATATATTTTCATATATATTAAATCCATAGATATTATTTGGTCATCAGTTCTGCTTTATCTAGTTCCAGCTAATCAATATTCTGTGAAATAGCAGCTTCTACACAGGGAAACAACCAGCCCTAATTGCCTTAGAAAGAGTATCTTCCAGGTTCACTCCCTCACATCCTCCTTTCCTAAATAAACTTAAGAATTAAGAATCGATATGAGCATAACACAGACTTACAGATGCTTTGAAACATCCTAATAACTAAGCTAAAAGTGGATTTTAACTATCACCTGCACTGCCTAGTGTCATTATGTAGACCTACTAATACCCTTATAGACACTTAAAATGCTGTCAGATATTGGTGTTATTTCTGGTTGTGCTACATCTTGAGGCATGGCCAGCCCAGATTTGCTAGCTGTTTCCTATCTGAGACCTTACCAGAAAATATGGTTCAATTAATGTTCATTGCTACTTCGCCTTCTGGGATTTGGGGATATTGTCACAAATGAATCTGACTCTCCTGTTGCTTGTAACCATTGTTGCCATTCTGGATATGCCTAGAGCAATATTCAAATAATAACAGCTTTTGCTTTTCATATTTATTTGTGTATCTGATAAAGTCTCTGACGTCAACTTCTTACAGTACAGACTTTCCTCTGTTACCTTTTCTGTTGAATAAAATTTGAGCATGTGACAACTCCTGGTTCTGTTGCTACCACTTTGCAATTTCCTAGTGCCTTCTAGTATGACCATCCAGCTTTCTTCTTTTAACAGTGTGTTTCTATATCTTTAATGTGCTAGATTAAGAGTATGAGAGAAAAATTTACCTGTCTATTTACATACTTCCACGCAAGCTGCTTAAATACATGTCTATGAAGATATAGCTAGTTGTCATACCTTACCAGGTCAGGTAGATCATGCTTTGCAAAACAGAGTTGCTACAGCACCTGCTTAGTAGATGTATCTTCCAGTCAGGATACCTAAGTGAAGAGGGAACAAAGGTAGGATGATACATACCACTAAGCAACTTTTTACCAGGCAATTCATTTTCATAACAGCAAATTTATCCAACAGCAATGGAAAACAGAAATCTGAGTCATAGGATCTATCAGATTTATCCTGTATTTTGCTGAGCATTCCCATTTGCTGGGTGACTATCCCAATTCTCTCTCAGTTATTTGATTTCCTTGCTTTTTCAAAAAGAACAAGTTTCTAGAAATCTGTGCCCTTGGTTTGATAAAGTGAATGCAAATTGACTTCATCAGAGAGACAGAGAAATGTATGTAGAGCAGGAACCATAGTTCAGGATTTCCTGCCTTTTAAAAATCTCACTTAGACCACTGTTTTCCATTACAGATCCCTTTGTTTATTACAGTTTACCTCTGTATGACCTTAATCTTGCACAGTACGCAGAAAGGAGCCAAAGCACACTACCATCTATTACAGTTATGAACAGGTACTATGTATAATCTCTATTATGAAGGTTATAAAAGTCAACAGTCTTTAGCTCCAGTTCCCTCAAGTAATTTCACATGTTTAAAACACTAGCAAAGTCTAAGTGTGGAGTGGCTATGAAGAGAGCGCAGATCCTAATGCCACCCATGCCAGGGTGAGGAGAGTCCTCAGGTCCCTGTTTCCTGATGCCAAGTAGAACAAACAGATGATGGTGCTGCACTCTTGGTAAAAGGCAGGAGTTAGCTTTTCCTTCTTTCCTTTTCTTTCTTCTTTTCCTTCTTCTTTTTACCAAGGCCTGTAGTGACAGGACAAGGGGCAATGGTCTTAAACTGAAAGAGAGCAGGTTTAGGCTGGACAAAAGGAAGACATTTTTCATGATGAGGGTGGTGAGACACTGGAACAGGTTGCCCAGAGAAGCTGTAGATGCTCCATCCTTGGAGGTGTTCAAGGTCAGGCTGGACACGGCTATGAGCAACCTGATCTGGTTGAAGATGTCCCTGCCCACAGCAGGGATGTTGGACAGGGCATCCAAGAAGCAAATAACTAAAACTTAAAAGACTGATTTACTAACAAATAAGGGAAATTTACACTGTGATCAGCAGCTTTTTCTCTGTAGCTTAATATTTTACTTCATATCTGTCAATGTTCATGTAATTTAGAAAGTTGGTGGTGTATTGTGATGGCATATCTTCTCTCCTGTACTTAGTATGCAACTCCCAGTTATGCTAATAGGAGTTTCATACATAAGTTAAGAATCTAATATGCTAGTAAAGCTGGAGAGTATCTCAGAATGTCCTGAAAAGTAAAAAAAACAACATTAAGGTGATCTGTCCTAACATATGTTATTTCAATATTTTATGAGGAAAGAAATTACAAAAACATGCAACTAGGTGAGAAAAGGAAAAGCAGTTTTTCTCCAGTTGAAATATCCATCAGACTCAAGTATCATTAGCTCTGATATCCTTTAGGAGATACATCCAGATTTACAGTAAGGGTTGAAAACCGGAAATGAAATAGTTTGAATGCTTATATATGGGGATTCATTAAGGTGATTCCTTTTTTCTTCCCATAAGGACAAAGCATTTGATCACTAATATCTATAAGAAAACATGTTGCATTGCCAATTTTAAAATGTTTGCTAAATCTTGGTACAACTACATTTTTCAACTTCTAAAACTATATTTCAGCAGACTTGAAGCAGCTCAAGCCAGAAGCATTGCACTGAAATGAGACAGTGTAGAAATGTGTTTAGAAACAGAATACAGTTTCCTTTGACTACTAAATAGGCAGTTAGAGTACAAAACACCCTTACATTACACAGAAAGCACACTGGAAAAATACAAAGATATTCCGAAAATAATATTAAAAAAAAATTATATATATACAAGTCATTACACTTTTAAGTTCATATTTTATGAAACATGATTCTAAGTGAAGAGTTCAAGCACGTCCTTGTCAGATCCTAGTTAAAATATTGTTGGCTAGACAACAGCAACAGCAAATTCTTTACAGGGGAAGATAGGATAAGGCAGTGAAAGAATCTACACTAAATACAGTGTTCAGGCCTGCCTCTGCCTTTCACATTCTTCTACAAATCTTTTGAAGGTCAACAAGGAACTATGGGCTTAAGAGACTCTCGCTATTCTAACACATGGCTAATGGACTATCTATTCCATCTTATAGTGCTAGGGTCTATTGAGTTACATACAACTCTGAAGGTTTTCCAGGAGCTAATATAGAGAGAAAGAGGGGCAAAAGCCCCGGTTTTCATTCTAAAGGTGCTAGATGTCACTCTAAGTTGTTGCACTTCCACCTCAGAAGCCTCGGTCTAATCACAAAGAGGTGAATAACAAAATAGATTTGAGCCTTTCATTCTGCTAAACAACTACGCTCCTTATCAATTACTACACAGTTTTCAACAATTGTCCATATCCTCTTTTTATAGGAGAACCAAGTAACACAAAGATTTATTTTTAATAGCAGAAAGATTTATTTTTAATAGAGATGTTTCTAAAAAGTTGCACAATCACTTGCCTCCTGTTTGTCTTCTGTTTCATTATTTCCCTTTAAGAGAGAAGGTGTTTCAAGAAGTCAATCTGAACATTAGGTAATGGTTAGTCATGTTTCATTAAATAATAAAAATTTCAGCTGATTTATAGCACATGAATTGAAACTGGGTATGGAAATTGCAATGGTACTCATAAAAAGTAAGATACAAGGCATATCACTTAATCCTCATTTACTGACGTGCTGTTTATAGGAGAAATAACACCTTTCACGTATTTTTCCTTTGCATTAGTTTAGTATGTTTATTTCAGGATCCCTTGCATATTTATTTATATTTCATTAAGATATTTGCAAAGATAATAATTAGTAAATCACTTTCATTCCCTTTAGCTTTCTAGACCACAGGTAATATTCTTACTTCTCAGTTTCTGAGATAGATGGTTCACAATTATATTGTTTTTCCTTTACCATGTCTCCCATTTTACTGTTTTCAGAAAATATTGTATACATTTGCTCAAATTCCAGAACTGTAAGATTGTGCCTCATGGGAATTAGAAATATTTACCTTCAAGGTGTTATATTAATTCTGACTCTCTTGATCTTATTTTTAAGTCAAGTTTCTTGTTCTTCTAGAGAAGAGATTTAACGGTCCCTTAAAATTATATTCTAGATCCACATATGAGCAATGAGGGCATCTTCAGAGATGATGAACATCCTATATTTCTTGTAAAAAAAGCAGGATTTTCAGATCATAACCATCCCTAGTAAGCATACAGGTGGTCAACATGAGGCTTTTCAACCTGTACACTTTGGTCAGTGATTTCCTGTTATCTGGTAATACTTTAGGTTGCAAGAGAGTGACAGAAAGAATTGGATACCAAATAAGTCTGGTAACATTTTACTCATTCCTCATTACAATTTGGTGAAGTGAAAGAACTTCTCACCAATTTCTTCCTTTGAATCCCCAGTCCCTGCATAGCTAAGCCTTTTACTTCAGCCACCTGCAGAAATCAAACCAGAGCCTTGTGATGAGTGATACCCAGCTGAGCTGGTTCCTTCTGTTTCATAAGAATAGGGAGGAAAAAAGAAAGCTAGTCTTCTTCTGTACCTTAGCCTGTGCTTTTGCTGGTTTTATATTTGTTCCTTTTTGTGTACTGTGAAAAGAAATATTCATAAACAGCCTTGCATCCTATACTTCACTAAATCAAGAATGATATTGAGATGGTAAGTCAGAGAACATGAACAAAACTGAATAAGCACAGCCTGCTTTTAGCTGCATTTCATCATCAGAAAAAAAAAAGAAAGAGAAAGGACAAGGAAGCCGTCAGTAGAGAGGAAATGCTAAAAAGTCTATATATTATTTTGAATTGCCTCAATAACGTGTCATAATTGTGGAGACAACCTTGAAGAATTAATACAGGAGAATCATAAAGATATCCATGAATGAAAACCAGGAAGACCAATCAAAAAGCCAAGGAAAGTTCCTTTTATTTCTCTATTAACTATAGCCCAGAGAGAGTATTTGAACAAGAATAACATCACAAGAAATCTACAAAGGGCAGAACAAAACAAACATCTTCAGCAGCAGCTTTGTACTTATCTCAAATTCCTTTGAAACAATCAGACAATAGGTGGGTTTCAGTTTCAGGCCACACAACCTGGCAGTGCAATATGCTGCCGTAAGTCTCAGGACTCACTGCACCAACATGTACATACACCCATCTTCCTCAAAAGAGCCAGACCACCTCAGTTCAAGGCAATAATGCTGCTGTGAGCACTACTTATCACTACAGTTTAGTCACTCTCTAACTTATCATTTAATTGAGCCACAGAGCATTGTGTTGTGGCAATTAGAGAAAGCGTTGCATGGTGTTATAAGACACAAAGCTGAAGGCCAACTGACTATCAGCTCTTGAAAGATACAATTCAAAAAATAGTACGCCTTCAGAAATGCACTGTCCTAGAGTTTTTTATTGCTATTATGAAATAGAATATATAAATGAAAACAAACATGAATGCAGAAGAAGGTATTTACTGAGGATTATGGTCATGGGTAAAAGATGAGTATTAATTAAAAGTTCCCCAAACCTCTCTAACTGTGTTTTCGGAGCTATTGGGTAAGAGTCTTCACAAAGGCTGCTCTCACCTAACAGTGACAGTACCTTCCAGGCAGGTGATCAGTGGTAACTTGCTGCCTTGGGCTACAGGGTTTTCCCCTCTCTCCTCCTGGCTTTGCTTCCAGGACCAGCTGCAGTAATCCAGGAGGGGTGTCCATCTTGAACTAAGACAGTAGAGCTGCACCAAGGAGGGCTGAATGTGGAGGCACAGAGTTTGGAACTTGGAGCTATGGGGGTGTCGTGGTTTAGCCCCATCCAGCAACTAAGCACCACGCAGCTGCTCGCTCACTCCCCCTACCCCGATGGGATGGGGGAGAGAATCGGAGGAGTAAGAGTGAGAAACACTCCTGGGTTGGGATAAGAACAGTTTAATAATTGAAGTAAAGTAAAATAGTAATGCTAATAGTAACAGTATAATAATGATAATAATAATAATGATACACGAAGCAAGTGATGCACAATGCAATTGCTCACCACCCGCCGACCGATACCCAGACAGTTCCCGAGCAGCGATCGCTGCTCCCTGGCCACCCCCCCCAGTTTCTATACTGAGCATGACATCATATGGTATGGAATAGCCCTTTGGTCAGTTTGGATCAACTATTCTGGCTGTGCCCCCTCCCAGTTTCTTGTGCACCTGGCAGAGCATGGGAAGCTGAAAAAGTCCTTGACTAGCATAAGCAGTACTCAGCAACAACTAAAAACATCAGCATGTTATCAACATTATTCTCCTACTAAATCCAAACCACAGCACTATGCCTGCTACTAGGAAGAAAATTAACTCTATCCCAGCCGAAACCAGGACAGGGGGGAATGAAATGAGGTAGACTCTCTGAGGTAAGTGGAAAGAACCTTGTGGAGAAAATGACGGCTAGTGGTTTGGCATACTGGTTATGGTAGCACACAGTAAGAGAGTCCATCTCCTCCATGTGTGGGGCTTTGGCAAACTGTGTGGTCTAGGGTGTTCACGCCATTTTAAACGAAGGCAAATTAGTCCTGTGTTACTGCTCTGTGACAATAGAAAGACATGCAAGCTTGGTTGCTTCCCCCCGCCCCAATAAAGGAGAAGTATTTAGAAGTTTAGAAAAACAGAAGGAATTGAGACAATAAGAAGCAAAGAAAGAAGAATGGTGGATGTTAACTCACAGGATAACTCAGGCTGGAAGGTACCTCAGGAGGTCTTTAGTCCCACTCATGCTCACAGCAGGGTCAGCTCCAAGAACAGACCACATTGCTCAGGGCTGTGTCCTGTCAGGTCTTGAAAACTTCCACAAAGAGAGACTGCACACCCTTCTCCTGGCAACATGGAAGTCTGTCTCTTAAGCAGTTCAGTTGTCTGCTATTATATCACTGAAGGAAACTATGGTAGTGCCATACTTTGAAAAAACTGATTTCATACCCTAAGGTACTGCTTAAGCTACATTCATATCTTCTAAAGTGTGTGTGAGGGTGTATGTGCTTGTGTGTGTTTGTGCAGGGTGGATTCTTTTGGCAAAGGAGAATTTAAATACAAAATTTTCTGAACTACTCAAATGTTGTAGCATTGTGGTAGAAGGGAATTTAATGGTCTTCTGTGTCTGGAAAGGATCAGACTATTTGCGTTCTATTCTCTAAACACTTTGAGCAACATTAAAGTTTGTTTTAGATCAGGTTAATTTTTCTGGTTTGAAGTGTTTAGGCATTTCTTTCTACAGTCTTGTATGAAAAGGTAATTTTAGCACACCATATTGTGTCCCAGGCCACTTTAAAGGCTGAAAGGAATGGTAGTGAGACCCAGAGGCATAATTATGGGCATGCTAAAAAGAAAATGCCAACATGCAGATATGTGTTAGAGGAGGGGAAGGAGGGTCTGGAGAGAGAAGTGTCAGATTTACCAGAAAGAATTAGGATGAAAAGGTAATCTGCCCATCTTTTGATGATCTGGTAAGGTAATCAGCCTATCCAATCTCTCCAAAGATGACATGAGATGTACTTTAAATTTGGATTGCTAGAGGAGAAGCAAAAGTCATGGGCTTGTTTGGACAGGGAAGAAAGAAAAGTATGTCGTTTGGAGTGGGAGGGCTTCTAGAGTTCCAAACACACATTTGAACTTCTGTGTGTTTTTTCAAAGTGAACCTGATATCAAAATGCACAAAGGTCTTACCCAATCTTAGGTAAAAATCTTATGAAAAGTCAGTGTCCTCTTAACACGTGTCAAAGGATGGAAAAAAAACCCCTTCAGAAATATTGTAAATTTTCACGTAAAATGAGCTAGATAACACAGACAACTTTTCATTATTTTTTTGACACTTGCAAAATATTTTATTAATCTCCAACAAACACTTTGTATGCAGCATGCTGAAGAATTTTGTTGCTTCTTTAAAGTTTTAAAAATACATTCTAATTCCTTATGTACACTTTCAAATACAGGAAGTTCTGAATTCTGTTCAGTGCTAATGTTTAATTCAAGATTCACACTTGAATACTCAGCTTCTCCATAAAGTCATAGAATCATAGAACAGTTTGGGTTGGAAGGGACCTTTAAAGGTCATCTAGTCCAAATCCCCTGCAATGAGAAGGGACATTGTCCACTAGATCAGGTTACTCAGAGCCCTGTCCAACCTGACCTTGAATGCTGTGGCATCTACCACTTCCCTGGGCAACCTATTCCTGTGTTTCACCACGCTCGTTGTAAAAAGTTTCTTCCTTAAATCTAGTCTGAATCTACCCTCTTTTAGTTTAAAAGCATTGCCCCTTGCCCTATCACAACAGGCCTTGCTAAAAAGTTTGTCTCCATCTTTCTTATAAGCCCCTTTAAGTACTGGAAGGCCACAATAAGGTCTCCTCGCAGCCTTCTCTTCTCCACGCTGAACAACCCCAACTCTCTCAGCCTGGCCTCGTAGGGGAGGTACTCCAGCCCTCGGATCATTTTGGTGGCCCTCCTCTGAACGCGCTCCAGCAGGTCCATGTCCTTCTTGTGCTGAGGGCCCCAGAGCTGGACACAGTACTCCAGGTGAGGTCTCACCAGAGCAGAGCAGAGCAGCAGAATCACTAACTGAAGGTTGCTTCACTTCACAGAGTCATTTTGATGAATGAGCTGGATTCCTTTTGGAGAGCTCAGGTGTACACAGAGTGTGATCCAGTCACTAACAAAACCACCAGTGGCTGCTTCTCTGAACAGCATTAAACTATATGCAGTGTTGGGATGTTCAGTCCAGGGCTCCAGATTAAATGTGTGAAGTAGAAATCCTGAAATGAGCATAACAAGTGTGATACTTCATCATCACTGGCTTTGGCCTACTGATCTGTTCCTGTTTTACTAAATTGTTTGCTTATGCAGACATAGCCACTGACCACTATAAGAAGATATCAGCTCTGTTCAGATTAGAGATTGGGAGAGGCTGGCAACCTGTGAATTGATTGCAAGGAATGCAACCTGTGAAGAGATACACAATGCTGGAGAGTTTGTTCTGATCTTTTGTAATATTGAACACTACTATAGACCTTTATACAAACCAAACAGATTATTTGTTTTGTACTTGGTTTAATATGAAAAATGCCTAAAGTATTCTAATACAGGGATCTTATTTGAAGCTACAATGGAAAGACTTACCATTCCACAAATATTTTTGACTATTTGAAAGTTTCTCTTTCTACATTGATAAGCTCGTGCCTGGAGCTTTTGATGAAAACTGAAAGGAATGCATCTAATAGCCTCATGGTTGGGGAAAGAGGATTACTTTCTCATGTGACTGATCTGAAGCAGATACTTGAATCTGGTTTATCATTTCCCAGTGTTAAACCAGAGCCATAGTCAGTCCAAGACTGTCTTAGTCATTGTCTATACTGCTGCATCCGGAAGCACTTCCCTCTGCCCACATCTGTCTGTCTTTGCCCAAAATTTTCCTCAGTTCTGTGTCACTGTGAAATCCAGAGCAACATCAGGTTTCCACAGAAAGAAAACACAGTTGCTTAACCCAGAAAGGAGCCATGAAACAGAAAATGCATGTTTTTCTGAAAGATCAAGCATATGAGCTTCCTGGCATGTCGCAACAGAAGTGACGACACAGCATTTTCTGTTGCAGTTGCTCTGCTCTGTGTAACTGCCTGCAACTTGATTTCCAGTGTCTCAGTCTTCTCCAGGTATTCATTTTCCAGAGTAGATACTGGCTTTTGCTTCTTTTTGCTTGTGGCATTTAATGCAAAGCAGCTTTCAGGATTTCATGTTCTCAAATTTGGCCATATTGTCAATCCTTTTTATTCGTCCTTAGGCTAACAAGTCCTAAAAAGCACCTCTGCAGAGTTTCTCACATATCATTTCAGAAAGAGCAATGAATGGTGAATTTCCACACTCTTTTCTGAAGATTGAATGATAAATGCTTCTTGTCAGTGTATCAGTAGCTGTTATCTAAGCAACAACACAAAAGTGAACACACTTTAGTAAAGGTGAGCAACTTTCAGTTCCTTCCATTCGCAAGACTGTGAAGGCAAAGTGATGCTCTTCCCTTTGCATATTTATATTGAAATAACACCTGTTCTTAGGGAGATACTTTTGAGAATCGCTGCAGGTGGGAATTGAGGCGGTGTGAGCTGCAAATAACTTGAGCACTTTAATAACCTTAATACTTGGGCAACATGTTGGTTTGAAAGTTTGGAGACTGAGCTGTTCAGCACTCTTGTGAAGCCCTACCCTCAAGAGAGCTGAGACAGACTCTGTATTCATTTTAGAGTCATTCAATAAGATTTGCAGGGAGAGGGATCTGCTCTGTTCAGAGAATTTGAATGGGAAGAACAAATTCACCAAAGCAGCTGAGGATACAGAAGAACAAAGGGTAGCTCCATATTAGCAATGAGGGGGAAATCAGGAGCATGAAATGGCAATCTCTCAAGTAGTAGCAGGGTTAGTTTGAAGAACTTGAGGCCAAAGGCTACAGGTGATTTATTTTTTGGATGAAATTTGGTTTTATTATCCAGGAGTCATTGTAAGCCCCTATGAAGCCAAGGCTAGACATCAGTTTGGCATTCTCTACCTATTTTTCTAGCTGTTTCCATTTTTCAGGCTCTTTTCTTCCCAGAGTGCAGGGTTTTTGCTGGTTTTGGGGGAATGACATATCACAGCTATGCCCCTAGCTCATGAACATACTGAAACTTCATAGTGTTCCTGCCACTGTTGCATTTTCAATTCCAAATATACTAAATGAGTGCAATTGGTGCACTCATACCACCCTTTCTACAAATCTACATACTTATCTATGCATGTGTAAATCCAGGAGCACTTGAAACATAAGGTCTTCCATGTAAGTGATTTTTCCTTCTCTTCGCAAACTTCAGTCCCTTCTCTCAGCATACTTTGCCTAGTATTTCTCAGCTTCTTCATATTCCCAGTTGTCTTTGAAACAAAAACAACCTTGTCATCCATCCAGAAATTCAAACGCATTCTTAACCTCAACATCTCCTCATACACTTCAGTAGAATATATTGGTTTACTTTCAAGAACCCTGATTGATATGGTTATTAGGTTCATGTAACTGTGCAAGAAAAACATTATATACTCAGGAAGAGCGATTCAATTGTCATCAGCAGTTCCATTTTTCTGGGCAGGCAGAAATTTTGAGATCAAATGTTGTACCTCTTTTCTTTGTCTCACAGCAGAAAGTATGACTTGGTAGACCTTTCATTCTTCAGAAGTGAGTCGGTGCCTGAAACAAGAAGCAGCCATTGAATCTGAACTCCTACAAGAGGCTACTGCACACTGGAGCACTTGGCTCTCCACAGATTTCTGAAGCCAGAGGGGGTGACTGTGATTACCTGATTTGACAGCCTTCACAATATGAGTCACAGGACTTGTTTTAATTTCTTTGCTGAAGTTCACTAACAGCTAAAACACTATGGGTCTTGGGTCATTTGTGTTTTTTAAACAAGCAAATGAACAAAACCCAAATACTGCAGAAAACATGCCTTTTTTTTTTTAATTCAGAGTTTAATTTTTCAGTTTTAATTGAAAAGGGGAAGAGATTTGGGGATTGTTGCATTGCAAAATAATGGAAAATTTTCCCCCTTTATTTATTCAGATGTTTTTGAATAATTAAGCTTCTGTCAAGGGATAATCTATCAACAATTATCAGTGCACCTATGTGTAATAATCAGCAACAGATAGACACATTTCAACCAAATTTTGAGAACTATAGAGAAGTCAAAACTTGGAGACTGAGTTCAAACCCTGCCACAATTTCTGGAAGGTGAGACCTGGAGTTTGTTCTAATATACCAGACCATATACTTGCAAAAGAGTGAGTGTGAGAGATTGTTCTCGGAATGGCATAAATGTAACATTTTGCTGAAAAATTACAATTTTCCCTAGTAACAGGTACAAAATTTGATACCTAAATGACAAAACAGTGATTTTTATTAGTTTCAGCATTTATTCACCAACAGAAAATACTAATGACAAATTATAATTTAGGGTTGCGCTTTTAATGCAGTAGCCAAATGAGACATTGCCTTTTCTTTACATACTGTTCTTAAAGAGGAATTCAAAAGCCTGCAGAATTAGCTACAAGCTGTAACTGGAAGGCAGGAAATCAATCAATGAACAAAATTTATTTTTTTTGGTGAATCTATTCATTGAAGTTATGTTGTTTTAACTGGTCCTAGCTTGGAAGTGCTAACCTAGGATGAAATCATTAGCCTTAACATAGATACTGGTAACTCTAGGCTATGTGCTTAGTGGATGCAAATAAAGATGCACGTAAGTAGCCAATTATCTGAGGAAATGAACCATTAATGGATTAATGTAATTGGAATACATTCTTTTATCAAGAGAGACATTCACTTAAAGTGGTACTGTATTTGCTTTACACATGACTTGTTGCATATCTAATGCAACATATTATCACATATTCCAAAACAGCGACATCCCAGAAGGAGTCAAACTTGAGGAAAAAGCCAGACAGAAATAGAGACAAGCCTGACAAGTAACCCCCTCTTTCCTCCTCAGCCCACAAATATTTTGACGCATCGTTTACGTGAGCTCTATTCCAGAAAAAAAGAGGTAAGACAACAGTGCACCTGCAGCATTTGTTTGCTAATCTTCCTTTACAGAAATGGTTAGTTTGTATCACGGCTTTTAGCAGTGCCATGATACATTTACTGCATACAATGATTTGATAATGAGAAGCATTTCTCAGAGATTTTTCCAACTATATGTCATTTCCTATAGCAAAAAATACAAAGAAATATATAGTCATTGAAAGGACAAGTATTTCCCATGAAAAAAATCCAAACCTTTTCTCATCTTTTCTCCCCTGTTATGCCAGGGTTATTGGTGGTGGTGGTGGGGGAATAAAACTATTTCTATGAACAAGATGATAACCTTTGTCTGTTTTTTTGGTACTTGAAATACGCTCAAAATAGATTCTATTTAACACTGTGAGTGAAATGTAGTAAAATTTTAATAGAGGAAACGATGAGGAAATCAAAGTCCTTGACAAGTGTAATAAGAAAAAACTATATAAAGCTATCTTTACATAGATAAAAGAGGAGAAGGGAAGGGAAATGCAGATGGCCATGGCTATTCGTCTCAGAGCATGGAGAATGGATGTAGCTCTAAATATTTAGCTTGCCTGTCTTTCAGAAACTTCTGGAAAATATCAGAAAGTTATACCTTAAATAATGTGGTTTCATGCAGAAGTATTGTGTACAGGTATTGGTATGGATAGAATATATTATGTTGCCTTTATAACAGACATTTTATTACTACCCTATATATTATATAGAATCTGAATTCATGGCCTAATATGAATTGAAAGATACATAGCAAAGGTACCTTATCTTGGTGGATTTTTTTTGCTGTGTGAGCATGGAATTTGGTTCAAGACTAAATCTGAATACATTTTTAGTACCTTTTTACATATCCAATGGAATCTGAGGCATCTATATGGGGCTAACAAATATGAACACATGTCTGCAACTTTCTGCAGCACCATCTGAAAGCCAGGGGAAAGATGTGAGGATGCGTCAAAAGACACCAAATACTCACATTTCAGCAACTGACTTAAGCCCTAATATATTAAATGTAGGTGACTCTATGTATCTCTATCTCCATGCATCCTAGGCATCTGAACTTCTCTTACACTCATTGGTGACCTAAGACTTAACTGAGCTGCACACACATTAGTACCTAGTGCCACCTGAGATGACTTACGGTGTCTGAGACATCCATTCAGGAGTGGCAGACATACCATGTACCCTGTGGCTGTTCACTGCACTGAAGTACTACATCTCCCTTGCAGTTGGAGACCATCGGAGATCTCAAGGATCTTGAGATGTTTATACGTGGGCAAATGAACTGACCTTTAGCCAATCCTGTCAGCGGAAACTAGAGAGCTCCTCAGCCACTCTAAAGCTAACTATCCTCTAGATATGGACTCAACTACGCATAGACATCTGGTGTCATCTTATGGGCAGCTGAGTATCCTGCCTAGCTTCCCTTTGTCTTCTGTCCTTCTAGGTAAATATTTGAAACTGGGGCTTAAACTTTCATCAGTACACTGTATTTCTGAAGAATTTCTATGATGTTTCTTTTAATATAAATGTGTGGAAACTTGGGGCATAACCAGCAAAATTCATGCTTATATCACTTTCTAAAAGGACAATTTCATATCACGTTAGTGCAAATTCAGAAAGTATTATCCAAGTTTACAATGAAGGCCATTTAAATACACCATTTCAGGACACATATTCTTTGATCTAAGGATTGGGACTGATTTTCTATCAATCACATTCATAATTTGCTTTCTAAATCCAAATATCTAAATCTATCTCAGTTATTGTAGATATGTATGTGATATTCAGAATTGCTACTTAGATTACTAAGTTTTGAGGAGGTATCACATTTGTTTGACTCTTGGTTAAAAAAAGTTGATATATTTTATAAATGACATGTGATTGCTTTCCAGGGAAAATTACTTTACAGTTTAATTTTTTTCCTGACATTTTCCCCAATAAATAATCAGCTGTTTTCCAACAAGACAACACACAGTCTGAACCCTGAGCCTGAAGGTTAAAACACTATCCATTTATCTCTGTCCACATAATGTGAATTATTGGTTACTTGCTTTTCATTGTAACTGTGTTATTGGAAAATTATATTCCAAGATATATTTAATGTATTTTACTTAATCTCTGCTCACATTTGATTTGCTAAATTCCATGCATAGTGTTTTGCCTTCTATTGACAAAGCATAGCTTCAGATTTTACTGAAAAGCTACTGTAGCTCAATATGGCTGTTGCTCTTGACATTTACACACATCCCAACTTTATTTATATTGCAGCAAAGTACCTAACTTGTGAAAAGAAGAATGCACATTCAGCAACTTATGCAATTCCAGCCACAGGACTATTTTACTGTCTCTTGAATAATTAGCAACATGAATGCAGATAGAATATACAGTAACTTGCCTGACTTTGGGGTAGAAAAAAAAGATTAGAATGACAAATAGTCAGACTCCAGGGTCAAATGCTTTGCCAGTAGTTGCATATGTTTATGCCAAAATACATAAAGAAATGTCACTTCAGCACATGAATGATGACAAACACTCCAAGTGGGACTGCACTTCATCAATCATTTCAAATGCGCAGATTGGGTTTACCTATATAAACAAAAGCAATAAAACTACTCAAAGCCTCACCTTAAACTATTCAGGCATGACATAAACAGTGTTACTGCACAGTCAATCCCCGTTTTACTTGAGAAGCAGTCAGAAAGCAAGCGACAAACTGATTTATTAAGATTAATAAAGCATGCCCTTAATAAAAATAAAGCCAGCTAATATTTTGCATAAACATGGGAATCTTGTTTGGGGCGAGAACAGACCAGGATGCATGAGAAACAGGGAAGGTGATTAAGAACTCTTTTTGCACCGTTTGTCCAGCACTCCTGAAAAGATTTGACGAGATTTTAATCACTGGAGGAGGTTCAGGGCACAGAGACTTTCTGCAGACCCAAAGTGCAAGTCTGAGAAAAGAAAAAATGGGTTCTCAAAAAAAAAAAAAAGGTGACTCAGAGGAAGGGCTCTAAGTCAGCAAAACACTGACGGGGCCCTCTCTGGCTATGTCCCCTGGGTCTCATCAAAACCCCACTGAAGTCAGTGGGAATCTTTCTGATGACTTCAATGAGATTTGGAGCAAACCCCCTGTGAGGGAAATTTAATTGAATTCCTTAGTATTGATCTCTTCATTTCAGTTGCTCATTTAGCCTTTTTTCTTAAATCTGCACCTGCTTTTTCAAAGGGAAAGGGAAGGGAAGTTTTAAAGTTTAAGTTTTAAATCATTCCAGCAATGTTTTACATAAATACAATCACAGGAGATTCTAAAACATTATAAATATC
The DNA here is from genome assembly GCF_030463565.1 of Pelecanus crispus. Lineage (NCBI taxonomy): Eukaryota > Metazoa > Chordata > Aves > Pelecaniformes > Pelecanidae > Pelecanus > Pelecanus crispus. The sequence goes on from NC_134645.1 coordinate 86,515,824, forward strand.
CAAATAATACCTCTAGGACAGGTTAAACAACTTGTTTAAATGCTATTTTGTAATCCCTTACAGACATAAGAAAGTGAGCTCCATGTCACATTTTCTGACACTTTCATCAGCTTTCACCTATCTGCATTTCACTGTTTCTTTACTTAATTATTGTGTGGCAGAATCCCAGGTTTAACTAAGCTTTCTCCATCTCTTTCTCTGCAGCCAGTCACTGAAGTGTTACATGACCTTGCATGCAAACTATTTCCTTAGTCTAATCTAGGCAGAATTAGGAAATAGTCAAAGCAGGCTACATTATATGTAGAAGGGTCTCCTTGGTTCAGGAAAAGCTGACACAGAAGCTTTCTAGCCACCTACCCTAACATAGGCCAAATATTCATCACTTACCAGACACTATCCAACTATGTCACAAGCACAGAAACACAAGTCAATCTAACTCAGATTTGCAATTTTTTATTGATGTTCCAGCCCTTCAAAGGAAAAGGGAAGTGATCTCAAATGTTTTGTTCCTTTGCAGTTACTCTTTTTTCTATGTCACTTGCGAGCCCAAGATTGCTTGTCATCTTCATCTCACATAGAATAACTGTCTCTTTATGCCCATCCTGCTCCTTGCTTCTGAACTCTTAGACCTCTGTTGCTTCTCCAGCACAAATCCAGCAGAGTTCATCCCCCTGGGTTTTGTGCCATGTCTATTCCTGGCCTGTTTTTTGTGAGTATGCCACTGCGTGGAAAACAATACACAAGGCAAGGGCTGATAAACTGAAAAATCTTCTCATAAGTTTCTACTCTCAGTTTGCCTGTCAAAGAGACTGTTTGCTTAAAGGACACCCTGCTTCACTGTAGTCTCTAAAAGATTTGTCCCTAACTCCAGCATATTCAAGATTTCACTTCTGAATGTTTTCTTTAAACAAATGAATGATGCTAATTTTTTGATGTTTATACATTACTACTTAACCTGTTGTCAACCCATAGAGTAAAGCACATTATTTTCTGCTTATCTTTGATGTTCTTCATTGAAAATGACAGACATTGATGGAGTGAAACTTTAAGTTATAAATGGATGAATAACCCTTGCTGGATCCTGGAGAACCTAGTTAGTCATTGGCCAGTATTTATAAGCAGCCCACAATGAAGTTAATAGGTCACCTCACACAAGATATTTAGCTCCACTATAATGACATGAAGACAGTCAACCTCCTGGCATCTCAGAAAAAAATCTCAGTGCATCTCATTGATCAATAAGTTACTGTGGTAAGCCTCTGAGGCACAGAAAGTATGCCCTTATTTTAAAAATAGGAAGACTCGGAGGATCTATTACCTACCTTTAAGGTCACAGAGTGGTTGTAAACAGTTGGACTTCTTGGAAAGGAAGATGCTTCACAGACACTTCCTTCAAACTCTGTATGCAGTTTCTTCTGTCAGTTAGAAGAAGAATTATGCCACAGGAAAGCAGTGTTCAGTTTTAATGGTGTTCATTCACTAGCAGTGGTGGGACTTATGAATGTAGAGAAAAAAGACATTTAAGGCATTGACTGCTGCCAGGTCCTCTAAGAGAATTTTACCTTTCTATTTAAATGTCATTTATTCATTTAAAAAAAAAAAAAAAAAAAAAAAAAGCTATATCTAACTGGATAGAAAACTCTAGCCGGTGCTTTAGGGAATGATAACTTGTGAACTTGTGTGAAGTATCAGGATAACAGTGTCTTTAACATAAGGACCTCTGCCTCTTTTTTTCAGCCTCAGACTTGAATCAGGAAGTTTGTGTTTTTCTCAAAAAAATGCCAGCGTATCAAACAAAATTTGTAGCTTTTCTGTAGTGCTGAGACTTAAAATACACTAAAGACACTAAAATGCCTTGATAAGCAAAAGAAAAAGCAAATTAATACCAAAGGAACTGTTGCATAGAATGCAGCTACTCTGAAAGGAATACCTTCTCCATCCAGCTCACACTTCAAACAAACTCCTCACTCAGCACAGCTCAGTTACTGGTAAATATAGATTAACACTGTGTGAGGAACACAACTTACTATGTGGAATTTATTGTGTCTTAATTAATAGAATGAATTTTAGCAGTACTTTGTTGTTTACTGAGGTTTCAATATTGTGAAAGAATCCATAGGATTGTATGAAAAAATAACTAAATCCACACTTTGTTAGAATTACAGCTGAAGTTTAGATTCATCAAGCTGACAAAATGACAGTTTCAGTATTAGCAAGGAATTTCTTGTACATTTATGAGCTTAAGACAGTTTTTGTTGACTACACTATGATATTTGTTGTGTACGGCAAGCTCTTTGCAATAATGGGTATAAAATAAAAACTGGTTATACCTTCAAAAGAACTTGCTAAATCTTTGTAGATTTCTGTGACAGGTGATAGAGTATTTGGGCCTTGGAGGTAAGAAAGGAACAAGTGTATAATAGTTTGCTTTAATGTAAGAAAAGTCATATGTTTCTCGTTACTGCAGTAATCAGAGCAATTAAGCTTGGAGTGCGTTTATGTATCAGTTGAAATGTAGCTAACAGAGATGTTTGGGCACTCAGGTACTCCTAAACACAAACATCTTCTCCAAAATGTTTTCAAAGTTAATCTTCAGCACCAAGGTTCAGGCAATGTCACCTAAGTGTGATGTTAACCCAGGGACAGACCATGAGGTACAGCTTGTAGGGTAAAGTATATAACATATATAGGGAAAACATTGCTTTAGGGATAAAACACTATGCATGTAGGATGGAAGGAAACTGCTCTTCTGGAAAGAGATGTCTAACACAGCTCTTTTGCAATGTTTCTGCCTCCCTGTAGCGAGGTTATAAGAATTGCTAAGGATTTGGTTTTATTAGAAAGCACGCTCATTGATTAGGAGAAAAGTGTGTTCAACGTTATCTTAATCTGCCTGTGCAAACATGCAGTATTTCCTATAGTAATTTTAATTAGTATCAGGGGAAGGGTTAGAAGGATGAACACATTTAAAAAGCAGGTGTTTAATTTCCAGCCTGTACTTGGTCAATATAAAAAACTAACTAGCTTTATCCTAGATAAACGGCAGCAATAGTTAAGGAGAAATTTACAATTGTAAATTGGCAAGTTACAAAGCTTTTGGTTATTCTTAAGGCAGAGAAATGAATGTGACAGCACACCAGATTCCGATCTTTATTTCCTATCAAAGCAAATTTTGAAAATCCCTTTCTTGCCTCTCAAAAATGTCCACAATAAAGCTGAAAAAAATTAATTTTGCTTTATGAAACTGGCAAAAAGCAGAAGGAAAAAAACAACTAGTTTGAACAAACCAAACCAGATTTCCTTTGGGGAAATAAAAGGGTAATTTGGGATTTGCCCAAAAATGTCATCTGGTCTAAAATTCAATATTTTGACTTGTTTTTCAGTTTCAAACTCCTTTGTCTTTTTTTTTTTTTTTTTTTTTTGAAGGTCAACTTTGAAATGACAAATGCTATTCCAAAAGGAGCAACTGAAATATATTGCTATGAAAAAGATGAAACCTTTCAGCAGTTCTGAAAAAAAATTAATATCAAGAAAAGCTTTTTTCTTTTGGCAAAATCTCTCTTTGAATTCAGTGTAAATTCTTGACCAGTTTTGGTCCTATCAAATGTTATTCAGTAAGTTTCCTCTTCCCTGAAAAAATTCAAAATTATTTCTCATTACTTTTCCTTCTGGTAGACAGATCACAAACCTGAAGTCATCTTAATGTAGCTATGTCTGTCCCCTGGTACAGTTTCATGTTCATCCAGCTGCGATGCTGTGGAGTTTGCAGTTGGCATTCTTATTGGCAAAGACAAAATGTGCTATAGCAATCATTTTTCCAATGCACTATCCTTTTTTTACAATTTCTCTCACAGCTAGCAAAAGCAGTCACATTGGGAGAGAGGGGAGCACCTGCATATGCATTTCTGAGGTTTTGTCCTACATTGTGCATCCCCACATGATGATAACCAATTACTATAAAAAAAGTTTGGAAGAAATAATGAAAATATAGAGTTTTCATCTCTGGCCAATGCAGGTTCATTTTTATCAAAAGTAACTAACTTTTAAATCATTGTACTTAAAAAAAAGTTAAGCTAAACCAAACTGTACAATAAGCAGCACGTGAATCTGCAGGCAGCCTGATGTGAGGTCCCTCTCCATGAAGGAACCTATTGTAGATATCTAACACTGGCAAATTCACTTTGGGGTGAGACTAGTCCAGGTACAACATTGCCATACCACCATGGACAGCAAGTGTGGCTGGAACCTATTGCTGGATCCAGTAAAGGATTTGGGTGCCTGAAGTTTGACTGAGCCACATCAATGCAAGATTACTGTCCAAAAACTTTGCTTGGGATCAGAGGTGATTAAGCTGACCTAGACGTACCTTTTTGTCTATAGATGTTTCTGAAAAGTTAAAGGTAGCTTCTACATGAGAAAAAAGCCATCTTGTTTGAACATTTGACCACTTAACTGCTTGTGCCCCGCTTAAACTCTAACATCAAGAAACAGAAGGGCACTCAAGCCCTCTGTTTAATCTTTAATTCCTTTATTTATTCTTACTTCACATCAACCAGAACCACAGTGAGGGAGAGTTCAGCCCTGGAGATGCCTGCATTCATATTTGGAAGGTCTACACAATTAATTGCAGATAAGCAACACATCAGGTAAATGCAATACAATGTGTGGATAGAGACTGGAAAAAAAGATACTCTGTGTCTCTCTGTCTGCTTCTGCATTGCCCCCAGTAGCTCTAAAAAAATTTAAATTCTTATAAATCCTGTGAAAATCAGGAGTGGGGAAGCAGGAGGGACGCAGACAGCTGGGCTCAGCTGTTACTGTCCCATGTGGCCTCCTGTCCCACAAATCTGGGATCCAGGAGTGGTACATGCTGCCTCTCGCCAGGGAAAAGGGAGGGTGCTGAAGTACCTTGCGGGCACATTGGGACCTAAAAGAAAGATGTGTGCACATGTGCGTGGAATGCAAGGGCTCCTCAGGGAGCAAGGGGAGAGAGCAGGGTTATTGCAGTCAACAGTGCAGGGCAATAGCAAATTACTGTTGTGTGAAGCCATTAGCTCAGGGACTATTGATAGAACTTCTTTTTTATCTCAAGGACCACAGAGAATAAGCCCAGCTCCCTCAGCACTCAGAGGTCCTGAGCAATGTGGAGGAATATGTACGTCTATCAACAGGGGACTTCCTGGTACCTTCCCAAAAGTCCCTGAACTGCCATACAGGTGACATCAGTGCACCAAGACAGCAATGAATGCTCAGAAATCCAGCAGAGCAGTGTTGCAAATTTTCTCATACTCTGCTGTTTCTAGAAAATAATAGCACTCATGTTCCCAGTGTGGCACCTGTATCACCTCTGCTTGAAAATCTTCTGCATGTAACTTGCCACAAGCCGTTATCAGAAGTTTCTAGCAGAGCCAGGAATGCAGCTGTGATGGCTTACCTCCCTCTGTTTAATCATAAGGTTTCTCTATTATATTTGCTGAGAAGCAGTGTTTTGTATTTATGCACTGAACACTTTAACCACAAGACCATCCTTCTTCTGTATTATCTTTGATAAGGGAAAACAGTTTTGTGTTTATGCACTGAACATTTTAATTGACTATTTCCAGCTAACAGAATATTGCATCTTCTTACATGTAGAAGAGATAAGTATGTGTACAATTCCATATGTAATTTTTAATGAAGTCAAACTTAAATAAGACTTCTGATAATGAAAAATAGATACTACATTGAACATATACAAATTAAGAAAAGAATTAATACAGTAATTTAATGCCGTAGGTACTGAAATAATAATGCTTTTGAATAAAGGGAAAAATATGTGAAAAACATTTGATACAGTGAAGGTGGCTATTGCACATTAACTTCTCTGTGATTTAATATTTGCCAAGGTGCAATGGCAGCTCCAGATTCCAGAAGGAATTCTTTGTTAATCTCTTAGTAAAAATGGAAGCAGTTGCTGTCAAACGCTCACAAACCCCACCACTGGGAACTACTGGCTCCTCAATTGTTTGATAATAATTACAAGACACAAGCTGGAAAATTTTTAAAAATCCACAAGATTATCCTGCCTGAGAGAGCAGATTTAATGTCATTATAGTATTTTCTCTGGACATACACACAGACACATATGCATAAACTCACACAGATTTATATACAAATTCAGTAGTATTAGAAAGCCTTAGCCTCATTTTGACCATACAAGACAGTTACGATGAGTGAAACTTGTTTTAGACCCACAAGCATGCCAGGTTCATCCCATGCTGGGTTTAGCATGAGAGCACTCCAGGCTTATAAAGCTAAAGCTGTTCTTAATTGAAAGAACTATTTGCAGACATGTTGCATCTGCAAGTGGGAGTGTATGTTGAGCAAAAGATTGCTTCCCAGTCCTTCAGCCGTCCCTTATCTTATGTGCTTACCCCTCTAACCTTGGGAGTTCAGAGCTGTGCAGGGGGATGCAGGGCTGGAAAATGTGGAGATCCAAGGTAACACTGCTATTTTGATTTGGTATCCATACCAGTTGTGAATAAGGTGAATATCACTGCTTGGCTCTATTGCGATGAAGTGTGCAAATTAGACCTACTGGAGTGCCTTGCTGACTATCTCTGGACTGTATTTTGCTCCCCAGACAAGGAATCAGAAAAAATCGAGCAAGTTCTTTGCTTTGTTTAGTAAGCAGACAAATAAAACTGATTTTGCCTGAAAAATAGAAATGGTTCCGTTCAGTACTGCCTGATTTAAAAGTACGTGTAAGTTTTAATGGGGGAAAGAAAAAAATGAGATACTATATATTATTTTTATTTTCCATTATAGAAATGCAGGATACTTCCAGCTCAGTCCACTGACAATTCTTTTCTTTAGAAATGAGATGAAAATAGTTTAATTATAGTATTTTATCCTCACTGATTAGTAAGTTAGAAAAATGGGGACACAGCAGAGAAAATCTTACTGGTTACATTACAGCGCTAAACTAGTGCTACCAAGACAATCTAGTCATTCTTCTGGGACAGAAAAAGAAGAGCAAGAATAACAGACCAAGAGCAAACAATTTAAATTTTCTCTGGATCTTTACTACCATAAAAATTTCTATGTAATCCAGCTCTTGCTTTAGCTAAGAAAACAATGTCTCTCATATAGTGAGTTACACTAACATTGGTGTTAGTTTTAAACCAACTGCACAGAAAGTAGTTGCATTTATTTATTTAGATTAGAGGGGCAAAAAGAAAAAAAAAAGAAAGGTTCTCTGTTGAAAGCATGGGTACCTCCACCTTGGTTGAAAAATAAATAAGTAAACAAAAATTAAATAGCAGTTTCAATGACAACCCCACCAATGAGCAAAACTCCGCACCCTGCAGAATGTAGAGCTCTTTTCCTGCACAAACCAAAGCATTTGCAGAAGTTTACCTTGCAGGATACAATCTTATCTGATAATATTTCTAGAAGAAATTTCACTCCACACAACTGGGCAAGGTGCATGAATAATTTTATTAATGTACATGACTAACGTCACCTCAATGGGCTAGCAACCTCCATATTAAATGCATAATGCATTACCTTTCCCCCACCTTCCTGTTCAGTATGAATCATATCTTTACTCCTTAAACTAGATGCCATGATAAAAGCCCCACTCTGGCTCTCTTCAACATCTTTCTTTTGGGATAAGATCAGGACAATTTGACATTATGCAATTTAATGCAATGTACAAATGGTAATCTTTCCCTTCTTTCTGACATTGGTGATCTGCCAGTGAACACAGCTGGGAACCTTTCCATTTACTTGAACCCAATTTCTCTGAAGCTTTAGATGTCCCTTTAAACACAATGAAATTTTTAACTGAAGCTCTTAGCACTGCTTAAGAGTAATTTCATTTCAGCAATAGCCAGTAACTAGCCCCACTGTACTTTTGGAGCTAATTTTACCTGGTGTCTCCAAATGAGTATGAACTCCTACCATCTATCCCTCTCAAATTTTCAGCTTAACTTTTTAAATTATATTGTATTAACTTCCCACTCCCCCTTGTGTTAAATATTGAGCTTTGGTATTTATAAGTTCAAGATTCTGATTTCTTTTTTTTTTTCCTGAAGTATATTTCTAGGAGATCTTTCTCTTGTAGTGCTCCAGACCTTTGCTCCTTCATATTTCAGATGCTAATAACTGCTTTGGAGGTCCTCTTTTCACTTTGTTGAAAAGTTTACTTTGCAGTACAGGTGACAGAACTTTGCTTTATTGCTGAATAGAAACTGCACCAATTTCTCTTCACTATAATCTTACTTCTTCAAGCACATTCTATGTTCAAACCACTTAGACACAATGGATGCTTCCATGGACACAAGTTGCCCATGTGTGTACAAAGAGTAGCTCCTAACAGAAGTAGCTCCTAACATCCATGAGAGGGCAGACAGAAGGTTATACAGGAAGTACCTGTATATCATAGGGAAAGACTCTTGGGAAACCTTGTCAGTGGCGATGGTTGTATTTTTACACTGACAGGAGCTGTTCAATATCTGCCATTACTTTTAGTACCCATACAAAGACTGCAACAGGGGGACCAAGGAATGAAACAAACTCTGTAATTAATACTGCATTATCAATATCGCTTGAGAGACAGCCATGTATGTCTTATCAGTTGCATTTACTTATAAGCTTAAGAAATTCAAGTTGCTGAAGACAAGTGAGGCATCTGTGAGAGAATAACAATAAATTGGCTGAGATGGGAAGAGACCTCTGGACATCTCTTGCCCACCTCCCTGCTCAAAGCAGGGTGACCTAGAGCAGGTTGCCCCGAGCTGTGTCCTGTCAGATTTTGAATATCTCCAAGGACAGAGACTCTGCAGCCTCTCTGGACAACCTGTTTCTGTGTTCAGTTACCCTCACAATATATGTATATATATTTTTGTTTAGAATTTCCTGTCTTCCAGTCTGTGCCCACTGACTCTTGTTCTGTCACTGGATACCACTGAGGAGAGTCTGGCTTTGCCTTCTTACATCGTCCCATCAGATATTTATACATATTGATCAGATCACCCTGAGCCTCCTCTTCTCCATGCTGAACAAGTCCAGCTCACTCAGCCTGTCCTTGTATGTTACATGCTCCTGTCCCTTCAGTGCTTCTGTGGCCCTTCTCTGGATATGCTGCAGTATGTCCTTGTCTCCCTTGTACTGGAGAGTCCAGACCTGGATCCAGTGCTCCTGATGTCCCTCACTGGGGCTGAGTGGAGTGGAAGGGTCACTGCCCTTGACCTGCTGACAGTACTGCAGGCTATGAGGTTGTTGGCTCTCTTTGATGCAAGAGTGCATTTCTGGATCGTGTTCAACTTGTCCACAAGAACCTCCAAGTCTTTTTCTGCAAAGCTGCTTTCCAGATGGTATGAGCCCTCCCCAGGGGCAAGACTTTGCATTTTCCTCTGTTGAACTTCATGAGATCTTTGTCAGCACACTCCTCCAGCCTGTCTAGGTCCTTCTGAATGGCAGCACAGTCATCCAGTGTATCAACCAGTCCTCCTAGTTTTGTATCAGCTGCAAACTTGCTGAGGGTGCACTCTGTCTCATTATCCAGGTCATTAATGAAGATTTTAATCAGTATTGGCCCAGTATCAGTGCTTGGAATATACGAATTCTAGTGACTGATCTCCATCTGGTCTTCGTGGTGCTGATCAGAGCCCAGATATTCAGCCAGCTTTCAATCTGTCTCACTGTCCCCTTATCTAGATCACACTTCATCAGTTTGTCTATGAGGATGTTATGGGAGACAGTCTCAAAAGCCTTGCTGAAGTCAAAATGGACAATATAATTTGCTCTTTCCTAATCCACTAAGATAGCCAACTAATTGTAGAAGGCTATCAAGTCCGTCAGGCATGATTTGCTCTTTTTAAATCTGTGCTGACTACTCCCAATCACCTTCTTGTCCTTCGTGTGCCTTGAAATGATTTCCAGAATTAGATGCTGCATCACCTTCCCCAGGATTGAGGTGACTGGCCTGTAGTTCCCTGGGTCCTCCTTCTTGCCCTTCCTGAAGATAAGAATGACATAAGCTGTGCAATAAGCTCTACCCTGCCATTGGGTGTGACATGCACCCTTTCTGTGTTCAACCAAATCAAATATCTATAATGCCAACCCACAGATTCTGATCCTTTAGCTTTGTGCTTACACACTGCTCAAACCCTGCCCTGGAGTTTATTTACGTGCTTCTGAAAATGTTATTCTCAAGTTTTTACTTCTGGAGACCCCTGATGTCAGCCAAGATGGAGGCCATTCCATTAATGCTGCTTATGGCAGAGCTGTCCTTCCACACACAGGCAATCAGGGCTACTCCATGTCCAACTGAACAGCCAAGGTCTCAGCGGTGCACGACACCTTTGCCCATTGCAGTGGGAGTGCTGGCCCCTCATGCTGCTCCTCTTGGGGTGGTCTTGCAAGAGTCTCATTTGCTTTAGTAAATGGTAGAGCATTGTTAAAGACAAAGAAACAGCTTAAATAAATGAAGAGGTTCACTGGTAATAGTTCCTATTTGTGTGATGCGGGGAGATAAACCTGGAAGATATTTAGATGATCTCTAATAAATTCAAATAGAGAGTTTATGACTGGCTCAGTACCTGGACTACAGTTCTACCATTAAAAACCAGTTTGTTGTTAAAAAAAAAACCCAAACCAACAATGGACCCAAAACTTCTCAAAATGTCTTTATTGTTTGGCATGCATTTTGAAAAAAGAATTATTATATTGACAGGCTGTAATCACTGCCTTTGTGCTTTGTTACTTGAAATAACTAAAACAGAGAGCTAACAAACAGGAGCAACTTAAATGGCAAGGGCTGGTTTTCTGTTTTGCCCTAAAGATTTCTAAAGCTTCTTTTTTCTGGAAGAGAGATCTTTCCTTTGGCAGCCACTTTTGAGAGAGAGGTTGACCTCTGCTTGTTATCACCGTCACTGAAAGGTAGTGCGGTTGCCTTTGTTACAGGGAACTAGACTCCCAAAGGGACTCCTGTGTTTGCTCTCAGCTTCCCTGACCAACACAAGGATATCTCCCAGGTCTTAACTCCCCTTAGTTTATCTCTCCTCACGTCTAAACTTTAGTTTAGGGAGAATATGGGAAGGAACATTTCAGAGCACAGTGACCCTTCCCTGTCCCACCTCACGCATTCACAGGCCAGCAAGTTCTCTCATGGGCACTTTTGAATCTGCAGCTATTAGGCACACAAAGTCTGTACAGCAATTAGTCTTCTAAGTAGATATATTAACTTTTGACTGTACTGTGATTGAATTCTCTTAAAGTTCAAGTGTTAAGGCTCGATTAATTTATCTTGGCTCTTGGTGCTTCACCTTAACTTTACTGTAACCCTCTGCAGGCATGCAGCATGCTGCAGCAGGTATGTAAAACTGTTCAGCCCTTTGGATCTAAGGTAAAAGGTTTTCTGACAACTGTTGCTTCTAGCTTTGAAGTTGGTGTGGGCCAGGTACCAAAGCAAGAATATCACCTTTTATAACAAAAGTGTCAGGTTCACAGTGTACACAGGATTGTACTGCAAATCTCCTATTCTGTTGTATTTTCCTTTGGGAATTGTAACTACTGAAGAGACTGTAATACGTCACTGCTTTTAATAACCTCTGCAAGGTACAGTGATACTGTCAGAAAGAAGGAAGGAACTGAGAAGACTGGAACAATGCTAAGAAGTTGCTCAACCAAAATCTGCCCTAAATTATTTCCACAGTTTTACTCCTCATAGGGGCAGTTAACTGAAATGCAAAGCATTTTCCTCTCATTAAATCAAGTAAAGACAGTAACAATATCTTCCAAGGACATGCATAGAATTTAACTGCCTACAATGTGTGACACAGTACTTTGACCAAACAGGTAGTAGAAAGGTTGTAACTACAAGCCTTCTACCTCCATTGAGGTTGGACATGGCAATATATTGATTTGACAGAGTAGCTCTAAAATTGTGATAAATAAATCCCATCCCACTGAACAGTTCAGCAGCAATGTCCCACCTGGGCCTGCTAATTTCATTACAGATGAACAAGGCCGGGTTGCCTGGGATACTGAAGGCATCCTGGACAGACTGGTAAATGGTCCGGCTGTATTTTCTAATACTTACTACATTCTGTGTTCTACTGTCTCCTCCCCTTTGGCTTGATCCAAACCAAAATGTGTCAATGGAAGTACATCCATCAGCCAAGAGGCTCAGAACTGGGCCTTTGAGAGAACTTTTACAATTCAGTATTTTCAAAATGGCAGTAAGTAGAAACCACAGGGAGTCTGAAATATTCTTGTGACAACAGATAATCTAGAAGAAGGAAAAACTGTAAGGACAAATTCACCATTCAGCATAACGTACTTTGCTCTGTTAAAAAGGAAAGTTATTTTTTTTCCTCTGCAAATGAGACAATATGATGGGGAAATTAAATTAAATGGTGATGTTATTCCCCTGGGGCAAAACAATTCTATTCAATAAATTAATTTTACATCAGTAGCTCTTTCCTTTCTTGAAACTGACAGTAATAACCTGACAGCTTAAAGCTTTAATAAACTTCAAGAACTAGGAGACTGTCCTTCCTCAAAAAAAAAAAAAAAAGCCAAGTGTATCACAGGTATTAAAGTCTTTCCTTGTTCACTGTAACATAAAAAGTCCTCTAAATTCAATTCTACTTACTGTATTACTTGATGAACCAGACCACTTAAGATAGTTTTTGACAGCATGCAGTTTTAGTATCTTAATGTTCCATTCTTCAGAAGATACTCAAAACCTCAATGACATTTCCCATTAGGTGGCTCTAAGTAAATATTATACGAAAAGGGCAAACACATGGAGGAAAAGTATTCTGTCTCTGAGACAGTCCTGTTTGTTAAAAAAGAATGTCATTCTGTACAGGCTGCTCTGTGAGTTAAGCCAGAAGGCATGAGCTGGTATACCTAGTGTCTTCGAGGGTTAGGAGATCTCTCATCACCAGAGTCTGAATTTGAAATAAAATACATTGTAATTTTAAACACAGCATTTTTCTTTCTTTCCTCCCTTCTTTCTTTCCTTCCTTCCTTCTTTTTTTCTCTTTCTTTCTTTCTTTCTTTCTTTCTTTCTTTCTTTCTTTCTTTCTTATTCCTAAATTTTCTAAAGGGAAATCATTGGCAGTAGAGTCTATCTACCAATAAACCCACCATGCTCAGAATCCCATGATGGTAGCTAGTATCTTAAATTTTGTATAAGAGCGCTTTTGCAGCAGCTGCTGTGTCTTCTGAATAACTGCAAGGGGAAATAAAGGACTGTGACTTTCTTCCTCAATCTCTTTTTATTTTTAATTCTCAAAGTCAGCCCACAAGAGCAAATATTAACCCCCAGCCCTAGAATAAGTCATCTCTTTTATCATTCTTCTCATAAAAACTTTATGTTTCTCCGAAAGTATTTTACAACTGTGACAGAAAGCGCTGTGACAGATTCCGGTAGAAGAGGACCAAGAGAAAGCCTGGGAAGTCAGCCAGAAATTAAGAATGATTCCCCTTTTGCACCCGCTCCAGGGTATGACATCATCCCCTGTACTTCGATGCTTCTGTACAAAGCCTTTGGATAACAAGCCAAACATATTGTGCCAAATATCTTTGCTATTATTATCATTTTTCATTTCAGGATGATTCTGATAAATGATTCGTAAATGCAAAAAGGCCATTAAATGGAATAATAAGGAGTTGCTCAATTCTTCATCTGCACTGAGTAGTTCCAATTAGAGTCTGAAGGAGGAATATTGCCTTTCTATCAGTCAAGCCTGTGACACAGCACATCTCCCTGAGGTCATGGGTCCTGGATACGCAAAGAAAGATGTCACTTGTATTCTCAAATAGATTATAGAGGTTTGCTAATCAGTAAAAATAGGAGTCTCCCTAAAGCATTCATTGGGTAGTTGGGCAGAAAGGGCACTTTAATGGCCTAAACTCAAGGCCCTAGAGCGCTATCATTATTCAAAGGACATTTTGGAATACTGAGTAATTAAGTTGAGTATTTGTTAGTTATTTCACAGTACTGAATAAGACAATTACTTTTAAATGTTGAACATCATTTCAATTAGCTGAACACTTTATTTTCCACCATTCACAACAACTTATTTTAGGATGTAGGAGCAAACCATTAAAAGAAGATGAAAACATAAAAGAATACAATTTGAAGGACAGGAAATATTGTTGTTTGCCACCCCCCACCCCTCTTACCAACTTCCCCTTCCTCTGGTCTCAGTGAGCCCTAAATAAATTTAGGAGACATAGTGTCTAAGACTTCTGGTCTAGATCCTGAAAGGTACAGTGCAGTGCTGTAGCTGGGTTAATTACAAAAAGAGAGCACTGAGGGGTTTTTTTTTTTTTTTTTTGCTCAGTGCTTTGCCAAACTGAGGACTTGGTAAGCAGTTTGTGCAATGTAGAACTAGTGTTGTCATCATTGTAGTCAGTGGAAAACCTTTCCTCAAGTTGATTAGGCGTGTAGGTGGACTCCCTACAGCCAGCTTAGATTTAAATGGCACCCCTTGCTAAAGTTATGAGGAGGTGGGTTTGCATATATGCAAGTGCACTTGGGGACCCAGATATAAAAAGGCAAGAATAAGAAAGCATTCTGGTAAATTCTCTATTCAATTCTACTGAAAATATTGATTTAAATTGATTCCCTGCCTCTACTGTTTTTCACTGAAAACAAACAAGAGGTCATTTTTAAGCCCTAGGGCCTATGAGCTTTGGTAATTATGGAAATTTTTTTTGAAAGACTCAAAAGAGCAAATTGACCATGGTCAGGCAACTTTATTAAAACCTTATATTAATAATACCTAAATTCAGCCCTACTTCTCAGCAAGTCACAGGGTCTGGAACATGGTCTTAGCTATTCTTACAAGGTCACCCAGGTGATTTCATCTGACATATGGCAGCAATTCAGCCTAAATTTCTTTTCCCACCGGGCTTATTTAATATACATGTCAGAGATGTGATTCTTTTATAGTACTATTGGCATAATGATAATGTCTTTATAATAATAGTGATTTTACATTTTATTAAAAACATTAATAGGGAATTACTGCTCCTATGAAAACAGCAAAGAAGAAGAATGAATCGTACACTTCCATTCAGTAAATTCCATGTTTTGGCATCAAACTAAGTGCCGTTACTATTTCTTTTTTAAAGCACCAAATTTAAAACATACAGACCATTAGACTTTTAGTGCCAAATAACTCAGATTGTTCAATGAACATATGAATGGTATATCTGCAACACTATGAAGTTTATTTTTAATTCACATTTTCATACCTATTTAAGCTTTAGTAAAGTATTTAAATATGGATAAAATAATTAGAACATTCATTACATGTTATTGCTGCCATTAGCTATTGGGTTCTTTTAAAAGCTGTACTTTGGAAACATATTTGCATCTGGAAGAGACCAAGCAGGGAAGAACTCTTCAATTTCCCTCAACCTATCTACAGATGTGTCTGAAAAACCTCAGGTGGCTGCCTTACATAGCCATTAAGACCCAGCTCAGTCCTGCCCTGCAGACACCCTCCATGCTTCAGGTTTACACCTCCCTCAAACAGCAAGGGTTTCTTCTCAGATTTCAGGACCAGAAGAGCAGTTTTTCTTTTCCACACTGGATGTTTTGTGTGGTCCAGTCCCTTCATCTCCCACTCCTGCACCCGTTTTTCACCTGCTTGTTGACTGTCCTGTTTGATGAGGAATGCATACTTTGTGGGGATTGCGGGCTCATTAAGGAAGCAGTGGGGTGAGGCTGGGAAGAGCTGATGCCTTGACAGTGTGAGGAAGAGAGGGAAGATCTACCCATATAGATGTGTCAAGAGCATTCTTATTTCAAACTCACACACACCCCTAATTACTAAACTCTGTCCAAGGAAGACATTACCTTGAAAAAGAGATGAAACAGGAAGAAAAGGATATGTACACTTATTGGGTGGGATTCATCTTACTTAACTTTAGACATCTAAGTTATTCATCTGAGTTAGTCATCCCTGACTACCCTCAAAGTCAGCAGAGAGAAATAGGCACACCTAAAAGGCATACATACTTCCTATCTTAGAAGAAGATGAATTGCTCTTTAGAGTTACCTGCTTCTCTCCATTGATTATAAAGGGGACCATGTAGTAAATAACTCAGACGACTGACTTTTAGACATCTGGAAATTAGGCAATATGACTCTTTTCCCTTCTTCACCCCTGAGAAGGGATGAATTTCATCCTCAGAACTTTGAATTAAAATGTTATCTAAGGTCTGGTTGCATTTTGGTTGCATTTTTTTCAATGATTGCTGTTAAATTGAAATTTTACAGTCAAAGCTGCATTTAAGACACTTAAAATATGAGGCTGTGATTCTACCCAGGAATATATCAAAGACTTCCAGTGCATTTTTGGACCAATCACCTGGAGAAATTAAATACACACAAAAGCTTTGGTGACCAGAGATCCTATAGATGCAGTCAGAAGTAGTTGACCAAAGCTGAGATTTTTCATGTATAAAATATGAAAAATAAACAGAATAAATATTCAGTGGAAATACAAACCAGTACTACTACCTCTGAAAAGCCCTGTGAAGTGAAAAATCTTTCGAAGTTTTATTTTAGTATTCTAGATTAGCTAATTCACTAATAATAAGAGTAGTTTTTCACTTCTCTAAAATGATCTAAAAGACATTGATTCCATGAGTCTTTCTAAGGACTTTGAAAGTCCTTGAAAGATTTGAATTAAAACTGAATTATTTTTTGACTGTGATAAAAATATGGTTCTGACTATGTTCACAAAGTGTGTACACTGAATTTAGTTTTCAGGATTGGTTAGGGTGGAACTTTTTTTTCTTCTAAATTAGAGTCGTAAATTTATTGAGGAAAAAAGGTACCATCATTTTGATCAGTATCTTCATGGCAACAGTATTTCAGGAGGGTATAAAAGATCATTGCTGAGTTTCTTTTTTGAATTGGACAGATTTAAATAACAGCTTTCATGAAAGGCTTCGAATCATAATGCTGTAAGGTATATGGGAAGGAGTTAACTTTTTAAGGATGGTTACTGTAACTGAATTAATCTGTGGGCTGGAATGCCAAAAGGAAAGTCTCAGAATTCCTCCACTTCATTAAAGATATGTTTAAATCTTAGTCTATAAATGCTAATTCATAGACATGGCAGTGTTCATTCTGATTTTTACACGGTGTGGTTTCACTTTTTGAAAACTACCTTCATCAAAAAAGAGAAACAAAGCATCGGAGTGAAATATAAATGTGAATAAATATAAATGAAAAAGTAGCCATTAATCATTTATTTAAAGGTTTTGTGTTGTGCCTACTCAGTTACAAGTTATTTCAAAGAAATAATTCACCTCACTAGAATCTGGACAGTGAAACCCGTATGGTGAGATTCACGTGTCCAGGAAGAAGAATTTGAGTGGTTTTGTTTGCTAGAACTTTTTGTTTATTTACTGTTTTTACTGGATAAAGAGGTTCTTCTGTTGGCTATTATGGAAACATTTTGTCAAAGAGGAACATTTGGCAGCAAAAACTCAGTCTAAATTTATCAATATATATATTTGTACAAATGTTTCCAGATGGCTTTCTGTGTCTTGGACTTTCACAAAGCAACACAAAACAAACGCTTGTCTTTCTGAAATATTCTAGCTATGAAAGGTTATTTTTTCCAGTCATTGAAGTAATATTTTTAGTCAATCTTGATCTGGTAAAACAGAATAAACCCCTCCAGCAAGCTGAACTTACTGACATTATTTAGTATTTACACACAGCAGGGAAGCTAGTCTGTCCCAGGTATTTACACTTTTTAAGGGCTCTGCAGGGTATCAGAACACATGTATGTGTATCTGTAGACATGGTGCTAGCTCCTGACTAGTTCCTCTTTGGTGGTACGACATGTGGACACAAGGACAGGAACACTGGGAACATGTGAATAATAGTAGAATGCGAGTTGATGTGCTTTTGAAGTTTAGAATTGTGTAAAAACTTGTAAACAAAATGAGCGTCTCTTCACAGCTGTGTAGTCTGATGCTTTCAAAAGAGAACGTTTTCTGGAGCATCTCCATAGGTTTTTGTAAATTGATGCATAGTAACTATTAAAATCCTTCTTTCTCACCTCATCATATAGGCTCAGATGCAGGTAAAGTATCGTATTAAGATCAGATTTCATAGGCTAAAAATCCATTAAGCTGAAGATGTGAAAGGCTTTAAGTTTCTGCTTGGTGCTGTTTTGAGAAAGAAAGGACTTTACTTGCTTGAGGTTTTGGTGTAGTGAGAGTTTATTCTGGTTCAATGACACTGCCAGTTCTCCGTTTTTCTGAAGTGGCTTTTTAGTGAAGGATAACATATAGATGCTAAGGGTAGTTCAAATAACAGTTCAAAAGCTTTAGGCTTTATTCTTAGAACAGAATATGACCTGGGGGAAAAAAACCCACACAATGCCCCCCAAAATCCCAAACCCAATAGACTTTTA
This sequence comes from Pelecanus crispus, assembly GCF_030463565.1. Taxonomy (NCBI): domain Eukaryota; kingdom Metazoa; phylum Chordata; class Aves; order Pelecaniformes; family Pelecanidae; genus Pelecanus; species Pelecanus crispus. Next base: position 86,534,273 of record NC_134645.1, read on the forward strand.
TGAAGAGTTGATTTTTTGCAGGTAGATGTCTGGAAGAGACAGGTGATCTTTGTATACTGACGTGCTGTTAACATATCAATTCTTCAGATCCAATTCTTATCAATTACAATCTATAAGAAGCTTCAAAATGAAAATCAAATACAAGGTTTCAAAAGCCAAATTTACTCTGAAGTTATCCATTCATTTGTTCTCTGCTTCCATGGGAATCTAAATTAACATTCTTTAAAAGCTCGTTATTAACTTTTATCCTCCAAAAAAAAAGGCAATGCAAGTGGAGGTTAACATTAGTTGGACTATGTATGACATGTCATCTATGAAGATAAATTCTTGGTCATTTTCTTGTTTAGTTACCCATGTTCCACGCTCCATGTCTGAGTTGTATGTTCTTATAACTAGGTACTAATGAGATTATCGTGAAAGAAGATAAAGTTGGCATCAGTCCCTGCAGCTGTGTAGGGCTGTCTATCTGATTTTGTAGCTCATGGACATGAGCTTGGATCCTCTGACTCACTACTGAGAGCAAAACACTTCATCACTAATCTGTTGGGAGGAATTAGGAATGGCAGAGCTGGACAATCTGCACAAGAGACAGTATGGGTGGATTTACAGGAATCAAGTTTACTGACATAGAAAGTAAAACTCATGTTTTAGAGGCATACAGGGAAAAGAACCTTACTTGATCAAGTTAAGTTCATGTATTTCTCATGTTTAATGGATATGATATGAAGAGCACAACCTGTAAAGCTCTTCCAAATCTCTACAGCAGCCTGTCTTTGCACACTGTCAAGCTACTGAAGTGCTTGACCTTTGCTTGTTTCTGGTTTTTACTGTACCAAATTATGAGCATTTTAGCACCTGATCACACAATATCCACCCTCTCTTCATTCACACTGCCATGTGTAATATTTCCCATCTTCTGGTCTATGAAATCTGTAGTATCTAGTTAAACAGTATGTTCTATTAGTGTACATTATGGGTTTTATTATGCTGATGTTAAAAGCTGAACAGTGAGGACTGACAAGCTAAGATTCCTACTTCATTCTGCCAACATACCTTCAGTCTTGTTATCCTTGCCTTGAGCTTTTCTTAGCACAAATTATTGATTGTGCCCAGTCATGCTAATTTGTGTTTCTGACATCGAACAGAATATGTCCACCTTCTCCGATCAAGCCATGAGAGAGAAATTAACCTTGGGCTCCTGACACAGTATAATAGAACTGAACTGGGATCTAGCATCATTTAATGGAAAGATTCATATAGTTTGTTTAAATTTCTTTACTTCTTGCCTATAGAAGAGCTAATTATGAGACCAAATTTTCCTACAAATTGTTTCTTGGGATCAAACTATTAATTGATACCAGCATTATAAAAAAGATTTGTCAGAATGTTCCTAAAGCAGTTTTAAGAAGATTAAATCTTTCTAATTTCTGAAATTAACCAGTAAGTATTGATCACCAGTGCCCTTATTTTAGACAAGGACAAAATATGTGGGTTTAGGAAACACAGTAGTTTGTATTTAGAAAACACATGAGCAAAAATATAGATTTTGAACAAAATCTTTGAAAATGAACATAATATCCTTGCCTTCATGTCCAGAAATATATGTCAAAAGTTCAACCTAGCTACAAATCTGGGCATGCCTGCAACACCCTGGTTTAGCTTTCAGTCCTTCACTGTAGTATTTATTACCATCATCTCTGTTTTTCAGACAAGAAAATCAGAAAAAGAAAGCTTAAGCTTTCTCCAAAAGTGTTCATAAATTTTGGATAATGGAGTAGTAGGATTTCAGATTGAATTCTCAAACTGAAGTAACCATATGCTTCTTGACCACATTATAAAATAGGTCTTAGTGACTTATTCGAGGATGTATGGAATAGAAAGCAGCAGAATTCAAACCTTGTTATTTTCTGGTCTGTGCTGTAATGACAAGGCTGTCATTACTATGAAAACAAGGCCTGTGCTAAAGGAAAGTATATAATAATGACAGAAACAGCTCTGGATGGCATTTATATGAACCTCAGGTTCAGGATGCAGAGAATTTTCTTATTACATTATGTGGGTTTCCTTCAATACTGTATTACGGATCCCACAGATATTTCCTGTGGCCTTGACATACTTGATTTCAATGACTTTTGAATTCATATTTAGTAATTATATCTGGTAGATGAATAATGTGTCAAAAGAAAGAAAAACCCAAGAAAATAGAAACAATAAAAATAAATGAGAATTAAATGAGAGAATAATGGTTGAATTAAAACAATAAAAATATGAAAGGACACTCAGGGACAATGGAGTAGGAATAAAAATTAAAATGAACTAGAAAAACTAAAGATAACACTAGATTTCATCTTCTGGTTTAGGACTGAATCAAGCAATATATTGGGATCTTTTATAAACATGGGTGAACTTTTACCTCCGAAAGTCATCTCATTCATTTTTTTCCCTGGGATTATGTGCACAAGTGGCTTCTCACAGGTGTGAGAAATAGGTTCAAACTTACTGGCCCATATCATTGCATAAAGAGAAAAATGAACTGCATTATTGTTTAAGAGCAAATGCATGTGTCTCCTTCTTGCCTGGATGTGAGCTATCTGAGGACATGAGCTTAAGTAGCGAAACTATAAAATGTAACACTGATTACACTAATCCTCCTGAAAGCCATGCAAACTTGTCTAGCATCCCATATATAATGTTTCAAATAAAACACTGAACTGTGAAAACTTCCCTGTTTAGACTTGCCAAGCCTGAAACATATTTAGGTGCATATCGTGATACCATTGATCTTTCAGAAGAAGAAAAAAATCACCTTCTTGACACATCAAAAAACAATACAGCACCAAAGCAGATGGCACTTTGGATTCTTAGATGTGTGTCATATTTATTCTGGATTTTGTAAAAGACGTAGTGACTGATATGGAAGAAATTAAAATATATAGGAGCAGCATTTCCAGATGTGAAGCACCTGAACTGTAGTGAAAATATGTGATTCTCTGGTGTAGAGAAGAGGGCATAGAGGGTCCAGAGCAGTATGTCACCGAAGCCAGCTACCAGGGAGACCTGCTTCCCTCTGCGTGTCTCAGGGGTGAGGCAACTGGGACACAAGGCAATCCAGGGTCCAACCACTGTGTAAACCAGGCGTTGAAGGCCAGTTGCTGGTGGGATCCTCTGTGTGTGTGTGTATATCTGTGGCTGCGGATATGTGTGTGTGGATGTGTATCTGTGAGTGAGGGGGTCTGTACTGGTTACTGGAGTGGGGCTGTGGACCCAGGGGGCTCACATGCCCAAGTGCCAGCAACTGAGGAGACTGGGATCCAGTGGCAGCTCCCAGATGGACTGTCTGCTGGAACATGCCATGCCATATAGATTCATATGTAGCTTCTACTGCCTTTCAGTCTGCTCAGCCAGAGGGGGGAACAGGATGAGGCCATCAGTGCTGTTTGTGTTTACATGAATGTTGTTTTCTGTCTGGGTGATCCATGTGGCCAGCCGTGTGTGCATGTATATATGCACTGGGTGTATGCGTGTCTATACCTACTGGGAATACACGCTCAGACTCGCTACTGGCTGGACCTGGGGGCATAGAGCTCACCTCTCCTCTATTGGCTTGCCGGATGCAGCAACCCCGTACGCTGCGGTGGCTCTGCTCCTCGTACAGCCCTGCAGTGAGAGTGCCTGAGGTTAAGTGGAATAAATTATGAGCCTGAAGTTATAAAACATAGTGGCTGACTGCAAAAATAGTCCAGAAATGCACACATATTTGTTTATCCTCATAACACTGCTTCAAATACAAGTTTTAAACTGGGAAAACTGTCCCATTTCCATTTAAGAGGTATGTTGAAAGCAGTTACTGTTTAGGTTCATATCCTTATAACAACATTGATTTTTCATTGAATTTCATTATTTTCACCCATAAAATAGGGATAATGACACTGATTTCTTTAAGAGAACTGCTCCTCAATATTTTTATTCCTACACTGGACTAAATTTTCCTTAGAAAAGAAAAAAAATCAGATATGAAGCCCATCTTGTCTAATGTTGCTCCAATGATTTTCATTCACAATCAAGTAAAAGGAAAATTAAACTTGAATTTCCCCTTTTTCACTTGTATTTTTTGTCCCATTTTGTCTTCTAGCTCAGGTATGTAAGAATGAGTGTATATAGCATTTATTCTGTAATATATTTCTCTTCTGCAATCATACAGTAACACAGAGGAGGAGGATTACCGGTTTTTTTTTTGGACTACTTTCCAGTGTTTCTTGGATCACAAATACTCTACAGATTACAGGTGGAGAAACATTGCTTGAAAACAGTTCGAGATCTTGTGATGGAAGTAATATATAAGAGCAAAGTAGTACTACCACCAAAGAAGATAGCTGCAAACATCCTGTGTGCTTTGGCTATGAATTCACACCCTGTAGGCAACAACAACCTTTATTCTTTGGCATAAAAGCAATGTTTTAGTCTTGAACAAAATGTTCTTTTGTAGCAGCACAAAGTACATTTTAAAATTGTATTATTAAAAATTCTGTTGAATTGAACATTAACATACCTGAACATGCAAGAAAAAACCCCTCTGTAACAATAAGAAAATACTCAGAATTTGCCTCAGTTCCCACTAGGGATAGCAGGAGTTTAGTCCTATATTGCAGTGGAAGCAGAGGTAGGCCAGAGCTGAAAACTTTCCAGAATTCCCTCTCAACTCTTTCTTCTTCCCATGTGAAGTCCCAAAAGAGAACAAACAAAACAAAAAGAAAAGAAGAAACCCAACAGGCTCTGAATTGTTTCCCTGCTCCCCGCAGTTCATGAAGGAGTTCTGCATGGCCTCATAAATTCTGTGGTCAGAGACAAATTCCTTGAATTTCTTCCACTGTGGAATCACTGGGGAGCTATAGCGTGCCAACAGTCTGCTGAGGGATGCTCTGCATGCAGTCAATGGGTAGTTTTGTGTTTGGGAGCTGATGGCGGAATGTACCCCACAGATCTGCCATAAACTCATTGCTCTGTTGCATCAAAAGTTTGTTATATTTAGGTACCAGCTGGAACTAATGACTAGCTCTTTGAGATCTTGGTTATCATATGAGTCATGACCTAGTGAGCTAAGTAGAGAACTAGGACAGGAATATTGGAGATCTAAGGTTTTCTCTTATGGTCAAAGAAGCAAACAAGCTTTTCAGTTGCATTAAGGAAAAGACAGCGATTGCTATTGGAAGTACTGGTTTACGTAATATCGTTACAATTTATGCAATTTATGCTCATACAATTATGCATATTGTTATCCCCCCCCCCCCTTTTTTTTTTTTTAAGTAGCAAAGTAGTGGAACGGTTTTAGCAGAAATTGAGAAAGTTTGGGCAATCTGTTTAAGATGGGAGCGCACCATTGTATGAAAAGCCTGAAAAGAACAGTAAAAAAAAAGGTATATACATATAAAAAATCCTACTATGAGCACTCTTTTTCTTCTCTCTGGCATCAAAGGTAGAAAATGAAACAATGACAATTTTGAAGTAAATAAAAAGGAAATACTTCTATGTTTAACAAAAAGTTCGGTTGTGGAACTCCCATAGGATATTATTGAACCAAAGTGTTAGCCAAATTGGAAAGGCGTGAATGCGATTTCAGATTCATAAGAATGCTTAACAGCTGTTCATTAACTGGACAGCAATAAAATGCATTATGATGAACAGCTAAAACCCATAGATTCATGCAAACCATTTTTTTTAAGACATGATAGCTGATTATAGGAATTGTATGCCATTTTCCTAGGAATGGAGTTCAGACTTTGTGTCAAAAAGAAGATACAATACTATAAAGACTATGTAATAATAGTATAACATAATGCAATATAATAAGCATAATATCATATACAAATCTTGCATGAGTCTTCTAAGAGTTCCTGTGAGAAACAGGAGTAGAATATAGTCTTTTAAGGAAGGTTCATTTTCTGTACAGACATCATCTCAGAGATAAATTTTTTAAATTTTCGGTAACATCAGTCCAAATTGGCAGAGAGAGACTGGAAACAACAAACATAATTAAGTCAAAGTATACTGAAGAGGGGTGTTTCTCCAGAATTCAACAACCAATGGTAGAGGCAGAAAATATGAGTAAATATACGAGACATTTTGAAATCAGAATCTGGGTATAGATGAGGAACAGAAATCAGATAAAAAGAAAGAAGCGACAAAACAGAATGATTAAGAGAATTGACAAGCTTAAAGAAAACAAGGAATTTAATAATTAAAAAATCTACTGTCAAAAGAAAACAAAAGGACAAGAGAAAGAAAATAAATGAATAAAGTAAAAGTCAAATCAAACAAAGGAACTATGATCAAATAAAAATGGCAACTGACTTTGGATTTCTAAAAGTTCGACACAATGTTATGCTCTTTTTGTCTTCTTATTTCTTTGTGTTTAATAACACAATCAGAGAAGTAATTTATTTAATTACAGTCTCTCTTCTTGCCTGCACTACACACATAATTTCTATGTTTGGTAAGAATTGGATATGGAATCTCAAGCAAATCGCTTAACTCTTTTCTCACCTCGGTTCCCTCATCTGAAAACAGTGAATAGAAAGTGTCCCCTTTTCCGCCAAGAGGGTTTATTGTTAATTTTTACTCTATTTTCTTTTGCCACAAATTTTGCTTGAACACCTGATCATTTTTCCAACTGCACCGTGCAAGCCTATGAGCCAGGGGGCTTTGTTTTCTGTTCTCTGCATTGCTACTCATTTCTTGCATGACTCCGGATAGGTCACTTAACCTCTGTGGGCTTCTGCTTCCCCATTCATATGGTGGGATAATACTGACCTACCTCAGAGAGGGATGTGAGGCTAAATTAATGTTAGAAAGGACCGCTGAAGTACAAGGTGTAAAGTATTATTATGCTGAGTGCTTCACCAGTGAGAAACTAACCTCGCGACTGAAAATCAGTTTAATATATGAAGCTCTAGCAGCTAGCATGGATTTGCTGATGAGAAGGGTGGCTGCCCTTGAGAATGGAAAAACACAGTCCCACACTGCTCTGACCACATTCACTTTGCTTACTCAAGAGCAGACAATGACAGGCAGGGGCTGGAGGGGGAAGGAGGAGGGGAGGATTTAAAGTTAATCTTGCCATGCGACTGTGTACAAGAATTGCTGTCTGTACAGAAAACTGACACAAGGTAGGGATTGAATCCAAAAGACATAAGCTAAAAATGTGAACAAGGAAGAAGCTTTGCTTTTTCTTTTTCTTTTTTTTTTTCCCCTTTGTTTTTCTTGGTGCAGCAATTTAAACCTCCTCCACAGCTCCCTCCCATCCCCCTTCCCCTGGGAAAAAAAAGAGGGGAACTCTTATTAACCAGTGCCTCTTTCTACTGTGAGTAAGGAAATGCTTCAACACTAAGTCACTTAACTGTAGGTTACTACGCAGCCATACTGCTCCCCGTGAATTATGTATGGCTATTCAGAGCAGATATTAGACTGCGTGTGCAGATACCACTGTACATATTAGATCAGTCCAAATAAGGATACCTCTGGTGAGGTTGGAAAAAAGTCGTAGCTCAGACATATTTATGGAAAAGAAGATGTATTGAAGTAGCTGAACTAATAGATCAATGCACCAAAGTTTATGGGTACAAGTCAGCTGTCATGGGCATGGTTAAGGGAGTTATAATATTCCAGTGAAGTCCCAAGCTTAAAATAAAATAATAAAAAAAAAGATTAAAACTGCTCTGTCACTTAATTGATAGACCAACCCTGAATCAATCACTCTTGATTGCTGACCAGCTCTCACATTCACCATATGTCTCTGGATTTCTAAACGCAAATATAAATCTTTTCAGCACAGGCAGGCTTGAACACTGCAAAAACTTAGCGGTGAAGTTTCTGTTACTGAGCTGAAAAGAAAGGCAGATGAAGAAGTAGAGATTCTTATTCTGCCACTATCATTCATAGAAATAGCTGTCTTGAATCAGTGTAGAAAGATAGGTGCTTGAAAAGCAGAATCTGGCCTGGAATATCGATATGTATTATAACATGAACACTCCTTGTAAAACTTGCAGTGTGTCCTCTGAGCATGTGTGTGATTGCTGCATGTGCTCCATGCTATATAATGTCCCTGAAAGAGGCTGTATTATGAATCATCCAGCAGCAAAATTAGTTGAGCAGATCTCTTGCCCTTCCCTGTCCCCCAGCGCCCATAGCCTAATCCTATCCCACTCTGTCTCCACCATGCAGGCTACCATCCTTTCTCTTCTGTCCATTAGAAACAAGCAAGACAGATCATTTCATACATCTAGTTAAACAAAAAAATAGCCACGCACACATATTTATGTATATACATACAAATACTCATTTACGTCCGTATACTTACACGCATACACACGCATATGTATATGTATATGTGTATTTCTATGTGTATGTAATGAACACAGTCAAGGTGACAGTAACCACCACTGGAGGTAAGTTATGAGGAATCAGCAGCAACAGTTCAAAGGTCCAGAGGGTGGAAGAACCTCTAAAACAAGCGCTGCTGCCACAAAATTCATTAGATGAAAGCACAGATAACAGATGAGCAGATGCTTCCATATAAATTTTTCTTAACCTCATGAAAATAATTTGAGAATAACTAAAATATGAACCGTTAGCACAATAGTTGCCATTAAAAATGTGATTTCTGCAGTGCAGTTACTTGTGGAATGGCATAGCGATCTCCTATGCTGAGCCATGCTCTACCTACAAGAATGCATTCAACACCCTAGCAAAGTAAATTTGATCTGCCAGTAGTAAACACTTCCTTCTTGTCCTAACACGCACCATGCTTCACACCTCAGGTTTGATCGGATTAAACTATTACCCTGGTAAGGCATGTATGTATAATAAATGTATATTCATCTGTTTCCCTAAAACATTCTTATAAGAAGTGATAATTACCATACCCTTGGTTCTGTTACCTAGTATATAAATAAATAAGAACCACATCTAGGGACCACTCTGTGTGTAAAATCTGATATACAGCAGGCAAACTTTAGACAGAGGTGAAGTAGGCAGCTGCCTGCGACAGCAGGCAGGTGGGGGCAGAACAACAGCCATGACCCCTCACCCTCCCATTAATTTTCCCTGTGCCTGGCCCCCACAGATCCGTGCCGGTCAACGTTCCCATAAGGCCCTGGCATTTCTGCAACAGAGGCCGCTGCTGGCACACGGTAGCTGTCCTCATCCCCATCTTTCCTCCCAGGTTGGGGAACTCGGCCTGGCCCTATGGGGCTTCCCCTGGGCTCTTTGCTCTGTGTCTGTCCATGTCATCTCCCTCGCTGGGGAAAGAATCGCCTGCTTTGGTGTGGCTCCAGATTCTCGTCTCTGGGGCAGCAAAATTCTATTTTTCAGTGGTGCTGGAACTTTGAGACACCACTGAACATGCATTTCCAGGGCCAGGGTCATAAGCCATACTGGTGTAAATTTCAGCTAAATAGAAGAATAAAAAATTGGCATTTTTTATTCTGTTTTGGGAAGCATGTACCTCCAGACCTGAGAAACTGCTGTCTTTTTTGTACATGATGCTCTCCTTAATATACTTGACAAACTCTAATATACAAAAACTTCAGCTGCTAATTCAAGATAATCTAGGTTTTCTCCTGGCAAAATTGAAGTAAATATAAATCACTTCCCCTGATGATGTTTACAATATTTATTCATGGACCCTTCAGTATGAAGCACTTTGATTAAACAATTTAGCAAAAGCACAGCAAACCCACCTGCTGTATGCGGAACAAGAGCTGAGCATCTCCAAGCTTGTTACAAGCTATTATATGTGTATGAAAAAGATGCTTTACACTTGCACGCAGAGATCCAGAAAAGTGACAGCTATACAAATATACATGAGCAAACCACAACGACATGGGAAACGGTCTATTCCCAGCCTTTTCTGTATGCTTTACGAAAGTGGAAAGTTTTTGAGATTATCTGCAGTAATTAGGAGTCCCCAGTTGTGTTTACATGGTTAGCAAGTGTAAAATACGATGACCTGCTGAGGATTTGCAAACAGCTAAGTTATAATGATGGATCGTGGTGAGAGGACATGTAAGATTTCCCAGACTTCTGCTGGGAATACTTCAAAAATAAAGCACGTTGTTTTCCCTTGGGGTTTATAACACCTCTTTGACTTAATCAGCTTGCCTTTTTGCTCTCAAGGAGAAATTTCTCCAATTTTACTCATCGGGAGAAATTGCAATGTTCACAGTGTTATGGCCGTGATTTTTAACTATCTTTTCTCATGGGAGACACTGGATTAGGGTAACAAATAACTCCCCTGTAAATATTGGTTCATTATCTTGTAAGAATAAAATGTTTGAAGAGAGGATATTATAGGTATAGACGTGTGTGTTTATATATGTATATTATACATATATAAGTATATGTTTATGAGTTATATGTATATATATCTTTATAGATAAGCAGATATAAAATTCTGATAATTTAAAGAAACAATTTAGCTTCTATATTAAAAAACAGTGTCAGAACACCATAACCAAACAAATAGTAATTTATTTCAAATTATATTAAGTATGTAAAAGCAAATTCTGCATTTAATTTATATTCTTACAGTGCCCAAGCAAATTATTCCCTTTTTCTGTGATGGGGTAATATATGCAAGCCATGCTCACTCATTTTATACAGTAACATTTGAGCAGAGCTATCACTGACTATATGTTTGCTCTTGTGGCTCAGAGAAAGCAAGCAGGGAAATGAGTAATGCTTTATTACCGCCAAACCCTGCTCAAAAGTGAAGAATACCCCTAGGCATAGTTTGAAATGTTACTATAGGGTAGGGGGAGCTTCGCACGTCTCCCTGACAGAGCCACATAAAGCAGAGTAGAGAGGTGAAAATGATTCAGGAGAGCTGCTTTGTAGCTTCAGGACAAGCCATTCCCACCTTTACTGATATTTCTGGCTAGTACTAGATGAATAATGGGAAAAAATAAGATTCAAACATTTAAAAAATGGAAACCAAGTGCAACACTTGACAGTATTATTCAGTCTGCTGTGTCCATGACACCAGCCTTTTTTTAGGCTTTTCATTTCTAGTGCCAGGTAAGCCACCCAGGATCTGGACTCCACTGTAATATCTATAGGCAGATATTCCCCTACCCTCCAAGCAGCTGGAGGTGATGGGCTGAAAACAAAGGGTAGGATTCATCTTACTTGGCTTTAGCTGTCTAAAAGTTTAACAGTCATCAAGGTTAAACTAATCATTCAAGCTCCCTCTATAGTCCATAGAGAGAAATAGAGACCCAAGAGCAGGATTTATCTTAACTGAGATGGGCATCTAAGAAAAACTCCCCTCCCCCTTTCTGCCAGGATTGGAGAGGGATCCTTTCTTAAATGAGATGGCTAATTTTCTTGTTTAAAGCAAAGTGGAATGAAACTGGGACACGATGTTTAGCATCACATCTTTGATTTGCCGTGATTAAATCTCTTGGGAGTACCCAGAGCTTTACATTTTCCTTTATGTTTCCATCATCTCTTTTTTTCACCCCTTGGCCAATTTAGAGCTGAAACCTTACAGGATTTCTTCTTCTTAGTCTTCTACCCCTTCCTAGGAATAATTTTTTCTTTCCATCTTCCAGCCTGCTGAGAAACATTGCTCCGACCTTTCTTCTTCCATGCTAGGACGTTACTTTCTCTTGAGAAAGCTGTACATCATGTGCTATTGAACATTTCTGGTCCTGAGTTTGTTTTTCACTCTAATGACTGAGTTTCAATTCACTTTAATTTGTGATTGTATATGATGATTAAGGTTCTTCCATTTCACAAGTGGCTAAACTTTCTGCTTGTATTGATTCCAAAGGTAGATTAACACACTATGCTTTTTTTTTTTTTTTTTTAACTATTCCAGGTTTATGACAGGCAGGTAAAAGAGAAAAGGTAATAGTAGATCCAAAGGGCTATATTTCTTTTTGCCTTTGGTTTTTTCACAGCTTTCATAATATTTTCTTATTTCTGTGTGTGAGGTAAAATATTATAATCTTGAATTTTTTAAGTGGTACTTAATGCTTCTGCTACTTCAGGTGTGCTGAAATACCACATACCACTTTTCATCAGGAACTTGCAGATTAACAAATATTGATGAGCTTCTGAAATTCCTATGAGACCAGTACATGCACGTTATATAATGAAGGTAAGGCACAAGGAGGTTTTACATGGTTCTTCAATTTAAAGCTTTCTGAAGTAGATTACTTAATGTTTATGACTAGTGTATATGTCAAAAAATTGCAGAATATTTTCTTATTCACTACCACTACAGACGTATACTGCATACTCAAGATTTGATTGCATCTTGGTGGGGGGATTGCTAATGTTTCATAAACTGCATTCATACTTTTAACTAGCTCTTCCATCATGAAGTGACTCATTGCCTTTAACTTTGTGAGCAATTCTCTCTTTGATGTTCTTTTCTTATTTTATTTATTTTCTTATTATTATATTTTTCACCACTTGCTATCTGCCACTTAATGGTCTGTCATTGCCTGTTAGTTGCATTATTTTTATTACTATTCCAGGGACATCTTTTTGATTTTTCAGTCCCTACATCCCCTAAATTCTTTTCAGGTGGGGGCATGTCTTCAAAGGCTAAGAGTAAAGAACAAGGCACACACTCTTTTCACATTTATTAACCAAATACACACTTTGGAAATTTGCATATATATTATAAGGAATGGGTCCCAATTAATTAATTTAATAAGCTTGGCTTTGGTTCCAAACAGAATCACTCTTGAAAAACACCCACTTCAACAGCAGAGAAACCAGTAGCTGCAGAAAATGCAGTAGCCACCATTAAGATGTCAGCATCTATCATATTACCATCAGTCGTTGCCTGATGTAAGCAAAAGAAACACCTATTTTTAGAAGGAAATCTTTAATCTGTTCCAATGGACAATTTAGACCTCTATGAAAAAAGGTCCAATGTAGACCTCTATGAAAATTTTAAAAATAATTAGCACGTTTTCAGTATATCTAATCTATTAAATCAAACTAGGTGAAGAGTATTTGTTTTAGCATATTTTAAGTCAATCATTCTTATGTATGTAAACGAAGCATGACACTTACTCTCATGGACTGAGCCAATTTGGGAGTTTTAAACAGAAGCAGAATCAGTTCATGGAAAGCCATATGGTCTCCTTATGATCTTCTATTAAACTAAGTAGCAGATTTACGGCCACAGCTACAACAGCAACAGCAAAAAAATGTAAACCCCCATTTTTCACTTTTAAGTTATATCCGTGTCGTGGTTTAGCCCCAGCCAGCAACTAAGCACCACGCAGCCACTCGCTCACTCCCCCTGCCCTGGTGGGATGGGGGAGAGAATAGGAGGAGTAAGAGTGAGAAACACTCCTGGTTTGAAATAAGAACAGTTTAATAATTGAAATAAAGTAAAATAGTAAAGATAATAATAACAATATAATAATGATAATAATAATAATAATGATACACGAAGCAAGTGATGCACAATGCAATTGCTCACCACCCGCCAACCGATACCCAGCCAGTTCCCAAGCAGCGATCGCTGCTCCCTGGCCACCCCCCCCAGTTTCTATACTGAGCATGACGTCACATGGTATGGAATAGCCCTTTGGCCAGTTTGGATCAACTGTTCTGGCTGTGCCCCCTCCCAGCTTCTTGTGCACCTGGCAGAGCATGGGAAGCTTAAAAGTCCTTGACTAGCATAAGCAGTACTCAGCAACAACTAAAAACATCAGCGTGTTATCAACATTCTTCTCCTACTAAATCCAAACCACAGCACTATGCCTGCTACTAGGAAGAAAATTAACTCTATCCCAGCTGAAACCAGGACAATCTGCTTTGAGGGTCTTATTTTTCAACAGTAACAAAAACACTGTGGAGTAGAAGAGTACTATTTTGCATGCATTTTTCAGTTAGCATTGTGCACTTATTACTGAATGTTCGTCAGGACAAAAAAGGTCAGTCAGAAAAGAGATTACTAGTTAGTAGTAAATAGCTAAAGCAGGCCAAACATTTAGGAATTTCTCACTTAGTGCCCCTCCATTTCTTCTCAGTTCTTCAAAATGACTGGAAGATGGAAAGAAGTAATGTTCCTAAAAGTCACAACTACATGGTGCATGAGGCAAAATAGGACAGCTGGTTCATGTAGTCCCATAATTTCTGCAATTTTTCTCCTTTAACTCAGAACTGAGGCCAGTGACATGCTTGGCTAAATGCTGTCTCCCCAATAGATGCTCAGTTTTCATATTAGGAAAATACCAGAGCTGGAGAGGCCATGATTTTCACTGGTATTTTGTTGTGCTGGTTAACTGTCCATGTTATTAAAAAAATTGTGGCCAGTTTTTCATTTGCATTTATATGGCTCCAGTTACCAGCCACAAGTTCATCTTAGGCCATTTTTTAGTGCATTTCAGAACCCTGCGATACCCATTATTTTCTCCATATGGAAATACTAATGTTCTGTAAACAGGTTACCTCAGGAGCTGACTTCCTCCAGTTTCCCCCAGAAAGCTTTATTTCAAAAATTCAGCTGTTTTCCGGAGCTTTGCTGCAATTTCAGTTTTCTAATAACCCTTTTAAAGGTTTAAATGTGGACGATGTTAACTTCTGTCTAAGTCTAGTATCAGTCTTACTGTTGCCTTATAGAAAAGTAGAAACACTGTACCTCTCATTAACACTTCCCTGTTTATGAATCCACTGATTGCATTAGTCCTTTTAACCACCACATTGCACTGGGAGCTTGATATGAGTTGTTATCTACAATTAACCGTAAATCTTTTTTGGAGTCGCCATGCTAATGACGAAGCCCTTCAGCCTGCACATATATCCCTACGTGCCTTGTTCCTAGAACTGCAACTTTGTACTTCCCAATATTAAGCTGTAGTTTGTTTGAATAAGGCACAGTTTACTATGCAATTCAGTTCGGTTGGTATGACTGACATCTTCATCATTATGTACCACTTTGCCAATCTTTGTGTCACCTGCCAATTTTATCAGCAGCAATTTTATACTTACTTCCCAACCCCTGATGAAAATATTGAATAGTGCTGGGGGAAGTACTGATCTCTGAAGCACCCTGTTAAAACCACTCCGTTCAAAATGACAATCTCATTGACAGCTACCTTTAGAGACCCACCAGTTTCTCAGTTTTTAATCCTTATAACATGTGTTACTAATGTTTATTACTAGAGTTCAGCCAGAAGATCATGTGTATCTAAGCTAAAAGCCTTATAAAGGTCTACATTTATTTTTACAAGGTTACTTGTAATTTTTATTTTTTTTGAAGTTAGGTTTGTTTGATAGACTATATTTCCTATAAAGCCATTCATATCTATTAATTCCTTATTAAATCCCACATAAATATTAACAGTATTTTGCCTGAGCTGATGTTAAGCTAATATATTTCTGTGCTATATATAGCTCATACCAAACTATACGTATGTCAAATAAGGCTGAACTAGAGGACTTGGTACGAAAATAATCTTTATTTGATAGGTAGTCATGAACATATCTCTGGAACTAGGGGGGCCTTTTGTATTTTTAGCTAGATAGAAAATGTACTCAGAACTTATGCCTAACTTACCCCTTCAGAGATGATTCAGTGAAGTCAAAAGTGACTTAGAAAATGCATCATTCCTTCAGCCCATAAACTTCAGGAAGAACAAAAGACAATTAGCTCTTTTCAGTGTCCTAATCTAACCCCTTCACACTCTACAAGAACTTTAACAAGGTTAAAAAAAAAAAACCCAAACGGCTTCATAATGTGAAGGAAAGCTTTGAGGACTGCAAAATTTGCATCTGCAAGATTTTATCTTCCTTTAAAAAACTACGCATCAAAGGATTCATAGGACACTTCCTTCCAAGATTTGCAGTTATTGTCTAGCCTTCAAATACGTTCTGTTGAAACTTTCTTCTTTAACAATTTTTCCTAAGCTATAGATGAATGATCTTCAAGATTGCATCATTCTTGGTAATTCCTTCTTTCCATTATTTTATACTCGACAATAGTCAACAAAACTCTGTAGAGCTTTTTAATTGTGTGCTCTGAAAATTTCACAGGCAAAGCGCCAGCCACTTAATTGTGCTAATTATTATTCACGCAATAACGCCTATTAGTCTGCACTTTTTTAAAAGGGGTTCAATCAGCATTCAGATCTTGCTTGCTTGGCAGAATGTCATTATAGCGGCTTTCAAAATCTGGCAATAAGCCTAAGAAGAGTCCATTTTTGCCACTGGGACTGCCTAATCCAGACATCATTATCGATCAAACTGACACATGCCTGCCAAAATGGTTACAAGAAAAACAGGAATCTACACAGCTCCAGTATCTCCAGCCTAAGTCTGCAAAATGATAGGGATGAAAAGATGAAATCATATTTACACAGGAAACCAGAACATATATCTACAAGCAGAAGAGCAGAGTTCCAGAATTGTATTTAGTTAGTGAAGCAGTCTTTAAAAGGGAAGGCCACTGGAAGAATAAAAAGGAAGTAAGACCACTGGAAGATTCTGCCTGTTTAAGTCAAGTCCCAGGTCTGATACTTATAGCAACATAACAAACTATCAAGCCTAAACATCTCCTACCCTTTCATGAGAGATTTACAGATCCGCTTCAGATTAATTTGCCTGTGGAGTGAAAGTGCATTTGCAAAAGGAACTGGAAGCTTCAGGCTTCTCAAAGAAATGTGATTCCTCAACACTGGGAATTGCAGAAAGAACACAGGGACCATTAAAATTTTTCTACGCCATGGTTTCAGTGACCAAAATGGAGTTTACACTGCATGAAAGAATGAACTTGATGCATAAAACACAGGGTTATTTGGAAACTCCATAGGCTATTTTTTATGTTGCTGAATAAGCAATTCCATGTGACCATTTATTAATATGAAGGACATGAGATTAGATTTGCTAGTTAGCAGTAAGCATATGATGTATGGCAGAATGAGGCTGAAAGCAAGACAAAATAGTAAGGTAGGTATGTGTCAAATCTCCACTGTTGTGGCCTGTACTTTATGTAGCAATGTATGCTCTCTGGCCATGCAGATCAGCCAGACTTGTCTCCTACTTTGCTGCACCTTGGCTGTGACAGGTTCTCTAATTCCAGGGTAAACACAATGGTGCAGAGCCAGATTTTTAAAAAAAAAATTAGTGTTTAACATTATGAACAAAAAATACATATTTGGTCTTTCAGACAGGCAGCACAGGCTTCTGAATACAGACCTTCACAGAGCACATACTTGGTAGGTTTTCATGATTAACCTCATTCTTTAATACAGAGAAAGTACATTTTTTTTCCTCACATTCCTTGAAACTCTTGTGCTCCAGTCTCCAGATATATCCATTAACCACCTAGTAAGGAACTTTCACTGACTGATGCACCAAGCTGACCATCCAACAGTTACACAACAGAAGGAATGAAGTCAACAGAAAATTGAATTTAGCACTGCTTGATTTCTCTCCCTATATGAATTTAAAAGTCAGGTATTAGTGAAATTTTTACTGACCTTAAGAAATGTTGATAAAAAAAGCAGCACTGAAAGTGAGAGAAGATAAAACTGACCAAAATTTGAGAGGTACAACAGAGAGGAAGAAAAGATTTCTTTACTTTTTGTGGAAGACTGTGAAAAAAAGAAGAGACAGGGAAACATATAGGGAAAAATATTTTAGCTCAAGAAGAAATTTGTTGAATACCAGTATAAACTGAGTGTAAGTTAGAAACTTCTGGCCAGTGAGAAGCTCCAGGGATTTCTTCCAAATCTATATTGTTCTACAAGCTTCCCCTACAATTACAAAAATAATTCAACCATTATAAATACAGTCTTTTAAAATTATAAGCCAAAAGTTGCTTGCATTCAAATTAACTTTACAAATCTTATATTAGTTCAATAATTTTCCTCTTCTGATACAGAATCATCTCAGCACAAAAGAGAGAGAGAAAAGGGTGCTGAAGCTGAGTGGGATTTTACTGACGAGGATCTTTTCACCAAAAAATGCTGATGCACTGAGCTAAATGATTATTGGAGCTTATCAAGTTCAACAAAACTTTGACTGGGAAAGTGTCTCAAGTCTAGAATGAAACTTGTGATTAAAATCAGAGAAAGACACAGACAGAAAAGATATCTCACTGCAGAATAGCTAAAATATCATGCCTAATGCCTGAAGTATGAGTTTATGTAGAAAATCTCTCACTTTGTTTTGCCGCATATATTTCTTTTTACATAGATGTGAGGGAACAGATAGTGATGAGGGAGACAGACACACATGAATTGGACAGTTTGGAGCTGTGGTAACATTAAAGAGCCAGGGTCACATCCCAGCTCTTGCTCAGTCTTAGTGCTGAACAGAAACTACAGGTTTCCACATCCTGCTTGTACCCAGATGATGAGACTTTTGGTTGAGATGGATACTGACAAGTAACCCTTCTCCTTCCATGCCAAAGCAGAAACAAAATGTTGAAGCTGTGACATTTTCCACAAGTTAGAATGGCCGTTTTCCTGTTGGACTTGAAGTATATTTATTTCTGTGTTTTTCACCTCCTAGAACTAGTCCTATTTGTTGCTGTCTTTAGTGTTGTCACACTGCTGGTGCACGTTACGCACTAGTATGCTTTGCCCCACTTCCAAGAGGGCCATCAAGCCTCACATGCCCTTACATGGTGTCGTGCCACCAGCTTTCCCTCATCATTTTTACACTACCCTGCCACTTCCCTTTTACTCACAGTTTGGTTTCCTGATGTGAACTACTTCAATTTTACTAGAAATCAAGTCAAATTAAAGAAAAGAGGGAAAGACTGGAAACAAAGTTAAAGAGGAGGGAAGGCTAAGGTAGGAGAAAGATTTGTGGTACAGGAAAGCAATGAATCGAGAAAAACTCCAGAGAAAGCTGCAGTCTATCTTCTCTTCAGCACTCACAATTTTGTCTCTACACGAAATCTGCAAACAATTATGGAATTAAGCAAACTTTCATTAACCATGTAATCTAAAAAAGTATGACATTTCAAACAGTAAAGCATGTTTGCACTGAATCATGTTACATCCAACTGACACAGTGACACAGCTAACTACTGACAACAAGGGAAGAGTCCTTGTTTGAAGGCTTTTCCAGTGCTGGCATCAAGGTAGCCTGTGATGTTCACCTACTGTTCTAAATAGCATGACAAATCATTATATAAACCCTCTAAGTATCAAGGTGATTGATAAAGCTTAATTCACCTTTGTTACTAGTTGCATGAAAATCCAGTTGCTATAGAAGGATCAGCCAATTCCACATTTTCATGCTTGCACGGTACATGTCACTAAGGCTATGAGTTAAGTGTCAGGAGTTGCTTTCATACTATATACGAGACAGAAAGCTTTATAATCCACCCAGTAGAGTTGATAAGATACAAAATTAAAGGAGGAAATAGTTGTTTATGTGCTATTCTTATGGAACCCACTGAAGTGCCAGAAAGGACCTTGAGCCATTTCAAAAGTGAAAGGAAAGACAGTATCACCAAGCCTGTTACATGGAATAAATTGTTAGTGGCATTGGAGAAATAGGACTGTTGATGTGAAGAGAGATTCTTGTATGAAGAGATACCTTTTCTACCAGTTTGTCCCAGTAATCACTGTTGTCTTAGCTGCAGAACTCTATATACATCTTCATCCTTTTGCTTTGTAGATGCCAGGTTAATAGATATATAGGCTTTTGAAAAATTGTACCCACTAAGAGCTTAAGTCCCTCTGATTTTCAATGAGACAAAGAATCATAACAGATTTTAAAAATAAGATGTTTTTCTATTCCATGCACAACTTCTGGAAAATGTACTTGAGTCTCGATGAATGTAGATGAAATTTATGCTCCTAAGTACCTAAGTCACTTTGGAAAATGGAAATTCAGTGCTTATGGAAATATTGCTTATGGTATATTCATGGCCTTTTATTTCCTGGTTAATCATCCTTGGTGGTTAAAAGAGAATCTATTTTAAACTTTATCTATTTCATGTTATCTTAAAAACTATACAGAAACTCTGAGTGTTTCTCTCACTGGGTGTCCTTGCCTTCTTGCTCTCCTTCATATTATTACAGCACACCCATTGCCCCTTCTCGTAAATTAGATCATCCATATCCCAGAGATCGCATCATGTATCCCTGGGAATTTATACAGTGATTAGAACAATGGGGCCCTGATTCTGAATGGTGCCTTCAGGATTTCCTGTGATATCAGTTATACATAATAACAATCCTGCCCATGAACAACACTATCCTCCAAGCCGCTCAGCTCCAATTGTGTGATACTTTAAATTTCTTACCTTGTTTTCATTGGCCATGAGAGGAGAAGCAGAGAGTAAACAAACAGAAGATGACTTTTATGAGTAAAACATCTAAGCATAAAAAGATTAATCGACCCCCATCAGCCAGTCATTAAATCAAATAAGAGTTTTTCTTGTACTTTTAAAGCTCAGATTTACAGTCAGGCAAATTGTGTAAAAAGGCTGGTAATACAGTGATGCCCAGTGCCACTGGGCTTTAGAAAGCTGACAGTTGCTGTAAAACAGTCATTAAACAACCTCTAGAAGAGACTCATCAGCAGATGCCCCCAGGTGAAGGAGAGAGAAAGCTGAGAGAATGAAGGAGAATCTAACATCTTAGCATGACTGAATTAAACAGAGCATATTATGCTGATTTTCAGAGTCAGCCCAGTAATTTAATTTTCATAGCAGTTCCTTTGATTGTAGCAACCATTTTATGAAACATTAATAAAACTTCTTTTTTATGTAGCACACATCCCTTTCCCATTTCATTAAGAAAAAAAAGGCAGGATGTACAAATTTGCTGACCATTAGCTCTGTAAATGACAAAAACAAATGAAAGATTATTTTTAATGCAGTACCACTGTGGTGGGTAGACTATATTTGGCTTCACAATAATTTCAGCACAAATTGGAAGACACAAACAAACTGCACATGGATTTGCCATATTGTACTGCAATGTCATCTCATAAATCAGAATAGACTACTATGTGTGTGCATGTATGCACATACACTGCTTTTATATGTAATTATAGTTAGTAATGATATATGCTTCACTGGAATTGATTCTTCTCTTGCTTTTACTGGTATAAATTACAGAATTAATTGGAATTAGTAGCAACATAAAACTGGTGTAAATGAACAGAAGAGAGAATAAATGTAGTTACCTGCTTGGGATAGTGGAATACGTACATACAACTACATGCCTGCAGTCAGCTATCATCAGCATTGGCCCAATTACATATAAGTGTCATGTGAAAAATGCAAAAGTTCTGCAAATTTCCAGAAGAGATCTATTCTGCAAGTGTAACACAATTTACAAAACCATTGGGGAAAAAAGTTCATATCTTTTTTGGGTTTTTTTCCTTGTTTCCTTTGTTCCATCCTGTCTTTCTGCAATTCCTTGTCTTTCTCTCCTTTTTATGTCTTCAGTCTAGTTTATAACTAGATAAAGGGATGAAAGGGGAAAGAGAAAACACAGGGAAAAAGAAAAAAACATTGCACTGACATTACGTTTTCCACTTCTGTTGGGGTAATGGTCCATTTTACTTTAAACCAAAATTTCCCAGTATATTTTTGCTTTGGAAAAGAAGCCAAATATTTTTTCAACAGAAATATCTCCGTTGAAAAAGTACTAACACCTCTTTAACCATAGAAAATACATTCTGCAGACAGGAAAGACATGTCACAAAAACATGTTCTCATTTGGTTACAAAATCTGTTTCTTTGTTGACTACCTCATTTAAATGCTGCCTCAAAGTCAGTCTCCTATCATAACAAATAGACACAGAAACTCATATGTGGCAATACACACATGTTTATATTTACCTATATGTATATTTATATGTATATTTATTTGCATATACGCAAACATACAGTGACAAACAAACTATGTGTAAGAATAGACCATGAAGTGAAGCCTTCAAATGACAAGAGTTTTCTGACATTAAGACTGTCTGCTCAACCTTAACTCTGCCCACTTACACACAGGCATCAAAGCCACACGATTACATGCCAGTTTTTCCCTCATGATAACTGAGATTCATACAAAAAAACCCTGGCTGGTTAGTGTACAGTCAGTGTTACAGCTTTTTGATATTTATTTTAATGTTCCCTCATGAAGGAAGAAAATGACTCATTCATCTCACAGCAAGGGACCAGCCTCTGAAAGATGTTACGGAGTTTATTCATAGAAATGAAAGCACCAGTGGGAAACAGCCAGGTCTTACACAAACTTTTTGTGTGATCTCTGCCAGATCGCATCCTCCCTCCGTGTCTCAGATTTTCATTAGTAAAGTATCGTTAGAGATATATTGGTTAGACTGTACAGGTGGGGTTATCTGATTTCACTTTAGTTTTCAAAAAAATCAGGTTTCTCTAAAATTAAAGCACTTGTCAGGAGCCAGAGGAGAGCAACAGATGCTGCAAGAGGGCCTCTTCATTTACACTCCCATCAGAGCAGGATGAGCAGGGCTTTGACTTTGGTGTCTTTCATTTGGTCTCTACAGAGAGACTCCAGGCAACTCTCACAGATCGTGCAGCTATTTTGGGGATGTCAGGTGGCTAGTGCTTGCTTAGAGGATACCTACCCTGAGCTTGCTGGTCTTAATTTGGTTTTATAGTCCTTGCACAATAGATTCCTCACCTTATGTAGACCTTTGCAAGAGAAGTCATATGGCATGTATATTTTATTTAATATTGATTTGGAACAGGAAATTTCTCTTTCCTCAGTATCTTCATCTGTAAAAAGAAGATAAAGTTTATCCCTCTGCAAAGCAGTTTTAGATCATCCTGTGACATATACAAAGTGTCATAAACCTCCTGTAGATTCATTTTTGCCTACTCAATATTACAGTGATAGCAACTGAATGGACACATAAATTACATTACAAACTGTGGTTGCTTTTCCAGGTTTTTTTTTCCTTCTTAAAGATTTTATTATGCAATAATAACCTGGGAAAACATGTCAGTTACATGTGGAAAATACTTATTACATGAATAATTACTATGTATTCACTTTGATTTTTTCTGTAGTATTGTATACCTGCACAACTGCTTTGTAGTGTTATTGCCTCTTATTAAAAATGCATTTTATTGCAGTCATACCTTTTGTGTGGTTTTGTGTGTTTGTGTGCAAGTGTGAGAGGGCTTTGTATTATTTAATGTTGTATTATTTTAAGTTTTAGCTTTTACTTAATATTCAGTAAAGTGTCTAGCAAGTACACACACAAAATGTTTAACAGTATCTTTCCCAGAAAATTCCAGGATGATTTACATAAAGTTTCTTAATCTATCATACACAAATACTTTATCTAATTACATCAAATGCATTAACCCTTTACCTCCCATTCTAATGGAAGGATTTAATTATGAAACAAAATTGATTTCCTTGTAAATAAGTCAGGAAAGTCATACTACAGTCTATAAAGCTAATACTCTGAGCAAAGAATTTTGCAGACCACAGAAAAGAAAATGTTACAAATTGCAGCACATCACAAATTTTAATGTAGAGGGGAAAGGCAGAATATGGGACCATCTTTGCTGAGAGAGTTTTATGAAGGTGGATTTGCATTCATCATATCTGCTGTTTCACAGAAAGAAACGTGGACTTCACAGGTGGCCTTTTTTTCTATTGAAATTATTCTGCATGCCACTAAAATAGAGCTGTTCATTTTGTTGTATTTTTTTTCCAAGGGAGGTATACAAGCAGGCTAATGGACAATAGCATAACCAGGCAACTGAAATTTATTAAACAAAACTTTTGCCAGAATCTTGAAGCAATGATTGCAAGTTCCTGGTGCACTACAGTCACACCGCTCAAACAAGGAGGAACAACTCTAGTTACAGCAGCAGAGTTGTAGCTAAAGAACCAGGAAAGTGGAAAGAACACAGTGGGTTATTTAGCCATGTGCTAGTAATTCCTTTCAATAGGTGTTAAAAAAGATAGGAAAAAAAAAGATAAAATGTCAAGAAGTTAAGTTACGTGGTAGACTGGGCTGCAGTTTCTCAGAAGTTTAATCTGTACTGCTAGGCACATAAAAAAACAGATGCTGGCCTCAGTATTTTCTTGCAGTGTTGTTTTTGATTGAAAACTTTGTGAATGTTTGTGATATTGCTGAGAGCCTATTGGCAGATGAGCATCTCTTGCTATAGTCTCCATCATTATTTGCCTGTCTTGTCTATTAACGAGCACTATCATCCCATCGTAAGATGACAGCTGCAACACGTACTCAGGCGCAATAAACAGCTAAATGAGGCGCACAGCAATTTCACTTGTCACCAGAGCCCTCGGCACGACTGGCTGCACAGCTTGATGCATAAATTCATGAGGCTGTTGCATATGATGGAGTATGCCTGGCTGAAAGAGGTGATGGATAGCAGGGCAGCTAAAAATGGCCATCACCTTGACTCTGTCAGGACATTTTTTAAAAGTACCCCATCAGCTCTCTTGCATTCTTTCATGTACACTATCCCCAAGCTATAGGCTTTCGAAAGTACTGATATAAGACTTTTCTTTACTGAAGGTTTTCCGATCTAAAGTCAAGTTTCTTCTTAGGTTCAGTGAATGCAATATATGCTACTAATGTGCAGGGTGAAATGGTCCTATAATAATTGTTCATTCAACACACAGCAGAGTCATAAGGTTAAACACTAACAACAGAAATTTTCAATTTTCCAGAGTGTGTCTAAAATGCTGGTAAAGTACATACATACACACAGAGACATATATAAAAGAAAAACGTACAAAGTCTCATGCAAAAGTACATTCATTACATATATGCATACAAAACTATGTTTTGTAAAAAGCTACAGAAGGTGTTCTTGAATACATTGTGGTAATTATACATTATGCAAACCCAATACAGGTCGAAATAACTTGCCGTTATGTACTGTTAGATCTGAATTAACAACACATTTTCTAACAAGTCAATAAAACTGAAGAAAAAATTACAACGGAGAAAAATGGACCTACTGCTTACGGGGTTTTTGAATGAAGCCCAAAACTCGAGCTGCCGTAAGAACAGTATTTGATGTCCCAGTGAAATTCGTTGCGTCCCCTCTATCTGTGTTACTGGAAGTCACCTAAGGAAGACAAATACAAAGGCAACAAAATCAATGAGGCAGTTTCCTGCAAAGCTTTATGCATTAATCTCTATCACACAGAGAAATATACACCACTACAAGGGAAGGAAGTCACTTGTTCTCTAATAAAAGAGAAAACCCTTGGTAATAAGCAATTAATAAAGTTGTCATGATTAGTTATGCAACTATGAATCAATGTTCATGATGAAAATGACCACTTTCATGCTTTTACATATCTATGATCTGGTGGTATTGCAAACATCATTACCACACTGAAGCCTACACAGCTATTGTGGTCATACTCTTAACATTGCTAATGCTAGATTTTAACCAGAGGTGGGCTTCCGCATCTTGGACACACACACACATGCACACACACATGCACACGTGTCTGAATGCAAAGTGTCTTCTCCTCCCCTTCTTCTACTGACCTCTCTGAAACTCGCTTCCAAGCTCTGCCAGCTCTGCCTGGCTCCTGTCTGCAGTAGAAGTTTGGACCTTTCCTTCCTGCAATCCTCTGGCGGCAGCACCCTGGTGCCTGGACACAGGTCCTCCAGGCCAGCAGCAGCTGCATC
Source organism: Pelecanus crispus (assembly GCF_030463565.1). Lineage (NCBI taxonomy): Eukaryota > Metazoa > Chordata > Aves > Pelecaniformes > Pelecanidae > Pelecanus > Pelecanus crispus. The sequence goes on from NC_134645.1 coordinate 86,559,941, forward strand.
AAGGTGCCACCGTGCCTGTTTGCCGCTCAGGTCACCAGCCATCAGGAAAGGCCCCTGCAAGGGAGTTCTCTGTGGCACTTCTGGTCCATCAAGCTCTTATACCCTGCATCTGCTCATGCAGTCCTCGTAGCTGTGATGTCCAAGCATGTGCCAAGCAGTAACCCCAGAGAGAAGAGACAACCCTCAGAGGCCTTGAGAAGGGACAGTTGCCCCATTGCGTCTTTCATTTTTTTTCTGCATCCCAAAAGTGGGCTAGGAAGTGTTGCTCTCACATTAAGACACTGTCCTCCCACCCACTGGTTCTTCTGGGGACTCACAGCAGCTGATGTGCCTGAAGTTGGTTGCCTGACGTCGTGAGCTTTTATTAGATTTAATGGTGCATCTTGAAAAAAAAAAAAAATTAGATGCCTAAATATTGATTTAAGTGACTGATTTTCGATATGGCATGCTGCCATCTGGTGGACATTGCTCTGATGTATTCATTTGACCGGAGCTGTAAGGAGGTGGGGCAGGGAAACAAAGGGGTGAATGGAGTTTAGGAGTCCCCTGTGGAAAAGCCTGGATCCAGTGTCAGTCTTCATGCTGTAAGGAAACAATCTCTGCAAAACGTGAGAGCCCCCAGTTCCTCATGACCACAGTGTGAGACACCGAATCCAGAAAGTGTTGGCTTATTTTCATGAGGCCCTTGGGAAAAACATGAAGAAAAGCGTGTCTTTCACACTGTCAGGAAAAAAAAAAAAAAAAAAAGAAAAAGAAAAAGTAGTGCTGCAGTAAAGGTCTGAGCACATTCTCCTTGTGGGTTGTCTTCTGACTCACTTGGTAGGTCAGAGAGCTGCTCCTACAGGCGAAGTCACATCCTGGGAGGAAGCACCTAATGATCATTCAAGCTCTTAGATAAAGCTAAACTGAACCCCAGAGAATGATGCATTTAGGGAATTTTAAACCACACAAACCACAGTTCCTATGTTTGTGGCATTATCTAGCTTCTGTCAGAAGCGCCTACAGGCACATATTATGAAGGGCTTCTGAAATCCAGACTGTTTCAAGTGCTAAAGAAACCCAGGACACTTTTCAGGAGGTCTGGTGAAAGAAGAAGGAAGAGAGAGGGTAAAAATTAACTACACTTTATTTTACAGGCTGGGTGTTTATTCATGACTTCAACTTTCCTAGCTAATGCTTTCATGAAAATATGGCAATGAAGCTTTTATCAATGCTACATTTACTGTCCTGCATATCAGGGCTTAAGGGAAATGATTCTTCTTTAAATGAATACAATAGTACAACATGAAACCTAAGAGCTGCTGTAATTCAAGAACTTCCCAAACGCTATCAAAAGATAACCGGAAAAAGAGACTTGTGTCTCATGGTATGTGTGTATCAAGCTCTTTACAAAGCATTCTTACACTTTGTCCTAAACACAGTAATCAAGTTTCCCACTGAGAGACTTGAAGATCAAGACTAGGGGCCAAATTCTGCTCTTATAGTTACATGTTCACCTGTGTAACTGACAGCAGAATTTGCCCTTAGGACTTTAAACTTGATCTGCTATTCGATGGGCAGCTCGTGCACTGATCTGAGCACCAGAGTGATGTGCTCCTGTCAACCTGTGAATCAGAGGAATTGCTGCTCTCATACAGAGGAGGAAAAAAGCTCCTTGTAAATTGCTCTTGAAATCGCCTCATGCCTCTTTCTAGCAAGGATGGGCAAATTTGAACACAAAATTCAACACAAACTTAAATAATGCTTCAATATCAGTGAGACAGATGCCATGGAAATACAAGCTGGTTGATGATTAATTGAGTTTGCCTTTCACTTAGGACACGCTATGATAAAAGGAGTTAGTGAGGGGAAAAGAGAGAAATTTAAATGAAAAAATACATGAAGCACACATAAATATGTACATGCTGCATATAAACAAAGCAAATTTAGACCAGCTTCTGCATACTTCTTCACTGGCTAATACAGAAAGTGTACAGAAGAGAAAGCTATTCTTTTTAAAACTGCCTTCATCCTCTGAAACAAAAATGATCTAATATAGGCAGGGCAAAAAGTTTCGTTGGTTCAGATTACCATTGCAACAACTACAGAATTGTCTGTTGAATTCTACATAGATTAGCAACTTTGTGCAATGGAATGTATTTCTCCAAATTTACTGCTTTGCATAAAATTAGTTAACACTGAGCATGGACTGTCAAAATGTGTCTAGTAGAATGAGAATGTGGGACATTTGGGGAAGACTGCTGAGTTAATTTTAGATGGGGGTATACTACCCTCAGCAAACCTTGACCCTGTTCAAACAGCACTTTCAATCAAGATTTACTATGCTGTGTTATCATGCAGGGAATCTGTTCTGTAAGGAAATATGTAGACTTCCCTCACGCAGCCAGGCAGCCTTCCTTGCCGAAAACTTCCTTCCCTGGTCCCAAGCTCCTCTCCTTCCTGTTGCCTAGCTACTAGATTAGCCCATCCAGCCAGCAGTCAGAAGAGAGGGAAGTGCTTTCGGCTGATGTTGCCCTCATGCTGCTGTGGGGAATGTGAGTTAGTTGCAGTCCTGCCAAACGACAGAGCGGATTTGGGGCTGGGCTAGCCCAAACCGTTTGAACTTCCAAATAAAAGTAGAAGGTATGAAACTACCACATGAAAGATGGAGGTGCTCATTTAGTTTGCAAATCATATGTTATTGCTGCTATAATCTCTTTAATGGGGGAAGGAGGCGAGAAGATTTCCTACATAAGTTGGCCAAAAGATATTTTTGGTAGTACTTCATGAGTGTGTCATCTTTAAACCAGGGAGGTAAGCAATGAAGGGTTATTATTTGTATGTATTTAAGTAATGCCAATGCCTTAGTTATGAACTGCTACTGTTCCTGTGATGCTGTACTCTGCAGAAACACAGAAGAAAAGTCCCTTCCTCAGGGTAACTTCCTGTCTCCATTTAGCAAACAGAATAAAGAAAGACTAGAAGGTAAACAATTATTTTTTTCATTAGGTAATACAGTTCTTTCTTTACTAGGAAAAAACTTAGCAAACTCATTGCATTGACCAACTCCGTTCTTGAAAATGTAGAAACAGACCATTTCTGTTCCTCAGTCACAATATTGACATCATGGCTTGAATGAGTAAAGAAAAAGGAAAAAAAAGAATATTTAAAAAAATTCTTTCATTGTCTTAGCTTGTTCTTTATTAATTTGCAAGTTATTTCATTTTCAAGGTCAACTGTTTGATAGAACACTTGGAAGGATATTCCCTGGTCATATTTTTGAGGGGAAAAAAAAATCCAGTTTGTAAACAAATGAAATAGAAAGTGACAGGAGATGATATCAGACATGCAATATTTGTGACAGACGAAGCTCACAAAGATTGCCCACAGACTTCAGAATGTCTCCTTAGTTACCCCCTTTTCCTTAGGAAAGACTGCTCCTGGGTTTCTCTGGTCACTTCAGAAGTTCATTCTAGTATCTTCATTGAATTTCTAAGACTAAACACAGTAAAATTAATATATTGTAAACTGCCCAAGAGGTTAAAATGGGCATCTCACATACTTGGCAGCATGGAGCTTCTCCTTAACAGAAATCTTCCGAATTAAAAAACTTAACCTCAATTTTTCTCTTTCCTCTAGTTTTCCTCTCTGCAAAGACCCTTGTTCCTTTCCCAGTCTTAAAAAAACCCAACCAACCACCACCAACAAAAAAACTACAACCCTGAGAAATTCCCATAATTAGTCTGCAAATTGTGGAGTGGTAGTTGAGGCTCATCTCATAATCACAACTTGAGAATTTCCCATCCCAATTGCTTTTGTCATTTTAATGCTAAGCAGTCAACAACAGAAAAAGGACAAGATGGACTCCTTCAAAGGAAGAAGGCGTAAACAGACTTTTCCTCTTTTCCAACATCTCTGAGCTGCCTCAACATGTCCTGGCAAAGTCTTGTCCAAGTGTTCGATCCTGAAAGTTAAAATTACCTCAGGAATCACCTTCTTCCACCCTCAGACCTAGATCTCCTGAGCCTGTTTATTTTTCTTGTCTGCTTGCAACTGCTATGATAAGACCCGGGAAGCTGTGAACATTTTTTCCCACTGTGATAGACAGGAACAAAGCCTTCTGCAGCAAGCAGTGGATGGAAAGTAAATAGGTTCATGAGCTCTGGGAACACTAGCAGTGCTGCAGGCAGGGTAGCAGACAACGTAAAATAAATACAGTTAAAGAGTAGGAAAAATACATTTACTTTTGCTCCTTTAAGCTTTGAGCTATTTGAGAAGGTTGTGAAGGAGATCTTAGTTCAGAAGGGCACAAAACAACCTACTTGCAGGAAACACGGTTGCCTCACAGATGAAAAAAAGGGAAATTGGATTTCAGAAGACAGAGGAGGCATAATCATGAAGAACATGATCCCAAACCCATTAGGAATGAACAGAAAAATAGATCACATGATGATAAGTATTCAGAGAAGCATAATTTCCACAAATATAAGTAATTTCTCCTTTCAGATTTCCTGTACTTGCTAGTAAATTCCAAACAACTAACAGAATAACCCATACACTGAACAGACTTGAGAGGGGCATTTTGCAGATTTTGGAGTATCAATTGTCTCAGCTTGCACCTCACTTGTATTAGTGGTGTAAAAGCCACAGTCTCTAATGCTACAAACAGGGCAGTACAGTATATAGTATTTTTTTGCTAAGTGTGAGGGTTTTGTTGCGGGTTTTTTTTTTAATGAATGGTGCCTGGAAGGCACAACAAGAGAACCAACTACTGCATTAAATCAATATTGTGTCTTGTAAAACATATAACAGCACTAGAAAATAACACATAATCTGAGAAAAACCTGGCCATGATGTATTTCTATCTCTACGGAATGCTACAGAATGTAAAATATTTACTTCTTTCTCCTTTCAATTTAAACCCTGCTTTCTTCTGAGATTATGCTCAAAAATATTTCAGCTGGAGGAATTAAGACATAATGCTTATATGCTGCTAAAGATGTGGACTCTTAAGCAAAACAAAAAAAATTAAAACAAATAATTATGAGGCTTTTTGTCCATCCTCCATCAATAAAGTCCTGTTCTCTTCAGCTTTGCCCACCACTCCTCTGTCCAGCCTGTACAGTTTACTTGCAAAGAGGTTTCTTTGCCTCAGTAAGCCAAGTGGCATATGCTTTTCTTGACAGTTAGTGTAGTCACACCATTTCTACCTATTGCTGTTCTTTATGCAATATTTGTTGATGCTTCTAATACTCCTATCAACCAGACTGGTGGCAGGTTCTCAGAGTCCTTTTCCCTTATGCAAGAATATTGAGATTTTGTAAGGTTTCCTTTCCATTTAGGGTGAAAATTAAGACCTTTTGAAGCTTTAATAAGAGGGAATATGAATATGAGAAACACCCTGAGTAGTTAGAGCTCCCGTGAGTGTTGTAGGGGAAACTAGATTCACTTCCCTTCACCTCGCTTCACTTCTGCTTCTGTCTTGCGCTCTCTCTCTCTCGTGTGTGCCTCAGCCACTGTTCTTTGCTATTCTGGGATGGCTCTTTTTCAAGAGAGACTACAAACTTTTGCATAAATTAGTACTTATTGTCCCAAGAATTCCAACTTGTGTCTCCTACACCCCAGTAAATAATCAAAAGCTGTTTGGCTAGAGACTACGTCTTGTGTTAATTTTTGCAGAGCAGACCTCCAACAGGAAATAAACTGGTGGTCAGAGCACTCGCATGTATTGTGGAAGATTGACTACAAGCCCCCAGCGTGAACTATGAGATGGGGGGGACTTGATTTGGCCTCTCTTACATCCCAAGTCAGCAGGACCATCAGACTACGTGCCACTCTGAGACCTCCCTCTTGTCAGACCGGACTTTCTAGCCTGCAGCCAAGAAACCTGTCACAAACAAATTCATGCTGAACTGGTACACACCAGCAGTGTGTGTCACTCTTGACAGACTGCTTCTTCCTTTGTCAATACCTCTTTGGCCAAAACACTCCTAATATAGCACAGCTATATGTCCCACATATAAATTTGGTTTAACCAACCAGTATCTACTGAACCAAAGTCTGACTGACATAAACAAAAAGTTATATCCTCTTCTGTTTCACATAGATTTTATGCTGCACTCATTGCTGTTCTACTGCCAGCACCGTGTCAGTGATGCATATATGAATCAGTACAAACCATTCACAAGTTCTATATTTAAAAGGCTCCGGATGTAGCAGTTCTTCCAGCCTCGTCAGATGTTCGGAGGCGGGTAGGCGTGAAGGGAGGAGAGGAGAAAGGAGTGTTCCGCTTCGAATTCCCACCAGTTTGTTTTGACATCTCCCTTGTATCGAAGTGGCTGGAGCTCACTTGGTGGCTCGCAGAGAGTTGTGTGTTGCCAATCCGATACGATGACTCTGCATACACCGCCAAAAAGTGTAGTGGATTTTTCAGCTCAGATCACAAAGCAAGCTCATGTTTAATTTGGTAGCTACTATAATCCCAGCTCTTTTGTGAGGCATTGCTGCTTTACATGTGTATCCCTGTGTTTTACAAGCAAATGACAGGCTTTTTTTCAGATACTTTGCCCAATTATATAAGATTGTCACAAGTATGTAGAAGATGGGGAGAAAGGGAGCTGTTCTGGTGAGACAGCTGACAAAGGGAGCGACTCCAGCTCCCTGTACACTCTGGACTCGGCAGAAAGCCCTTCCGTTATTTTCATGATTCACACTGTATGAAGAGAATAAAAGTGTGGCAATGGGGAAGGGGAGGAATGGGAAAAGGTGGAGGTAAGGAAGGAAGGCAACAGAGAGAAAAATCTTGGGGTTATTGTCCTCCATTGCAGAGAAATATGGTGAGGGTGTTGTTCAGATCTCCCTTTCTGCCTTCATTTTCTATTTCTACCTTGTGCAGTAGCACACTTCCATGTCCTGAAGGCATCTGCCCTCTGAGAATCGGTTCTGTTTTGCTTGTGCCATTATTATAGGCCTAGTGTCTCTGATACATGATTGAGGCCTGACTCATAAATAAGAGCTACTATAAATTTAAGCCACTGCCTTGTTTAATCCCCTTTTGCCCACACAGCGAGGAAACTGACTGGAATTTATTGCCTTGCGTATTCTCCCTGATTTATTCAGTCAGGAGCCTGCTTGCATTTTCCTCTATTTGACATTATTTTATATCACGTAACATAATATATTTTCATTATATTTTAATATACCATGTTGTAAGTGCAACCACACAGCGAAATTTTGGGATCTTTCTGCTTGTGCTGTTATTTCTCATGTACAATAATATCTACTACATGATGAAGACCTGACTCATAAACAATAGCTTAGGTCACCGCCTTATTTATTTCCCTGAAGAGTACGGCCGAGGAACTAACGGTTTGGTAATTTATTTGACATTTGTATCAGGATAGTACGATCTATGCCCCTGCATAGGAATGCAGGGCTCATCTGTTGACCCAAGCTATTAGCAAGCGTAGGAATCTGCATTAAAATAGCGAGAAAGTTGTGCTGACTCAATTCTGTAGGTACAGCCTGTTAATTCTGACAGAATATGAGAAGTCTGTGTCATCTTCTGCACAGGTAGAAAGAAAGAGTTAGAGACTTGTGAGGACTCCTGTGAGAACAGATAGCTTGGAAAAAAAAGATGAAGTTGAGGTGTACAGGTGTGCAGTGCCACCAGGTTAGCAAGTCTTTGAGTGGGATAGGAACAGAATAAACTCATATCTTCCAAGAAGTCTGTTCCTATATATTGTTCAGTTTGCTTCCAAAATCACAATTAGAACTGTTAATTTTTTTTTTTACACTAAATGTTTTTTCCTCAAATTAACTTTTTTAGAAGAAGAAAATGCCACACAAACTGATTTTCAGTGAAAGCAATTTTTTAAATGTTTTTTACATCCCCACTGTACAAATTAATTTCTGTGGCAAAACAAAAAGCTAAAATGAGATAGGGTGGAACAAGAAAAAATGAGCACCAGAATAATTATCAGGCTTTTAAAATTTGTTTGTTAAAGTTTAAAACAAAAGTTATTTTCACTCCTTCTGCATAGGGGAGGGTTTCACAGAGCAACATCACCAACAACTGCAGAGTCACAGGTGTGGAATAGAGGACATTTTTTCAGAAGACGCACCTTTGCAGTGTGGACTAGGCACCAGAGCGTTAAGTCCAGGGGCTACAGCACAAGGTGGGGACATCACTGGGTGTAGCAGCTGACAGTAGGCAACACTGGGGAGTATTTGAGGAGAGGAGGTTTCAGAAGCTCAACAGCCTGAAGAAAGAAAACCTCTACCTCACGATAGCCAAGAGGCCAGTAGCAAGGTCATTCTGAAACTTGAAGGTGACATACACCATTACCAAGGTTAGTCTTGTATTCTCCCTGGGTTCCCTATGGGCTTTCACCATAGGGCAGGTAGGGGAATTGCCTCCTTAGGTTAATGCCCAAAATTAAGCTATGTGACAACACTTGGTAACTTCAAATCTTATTTCAAGTCTTGTACAGGACAGGTGGCTGCCATAGTACTGACTATAGTTCCTGCAGGTGTCTGGAAAGAACATTCAATTGTTGGAAGGGTTCTGGAGAAGACCATGCAAGCACCTGCTTAATAAGAGCCCAGTGCATAGGACATTCACCTGGGATGATGGACATGCACATCCTGTGCTGAATCAGAGACTATATCCCAAGACAGCCCTGACCACTACGCTCTTAGACATTCTGGGAAATTCTGGAAACTGAGTTTCTACTTCCATTTGGCCTTCCTGCCTGCCTCAACTTCTGTCCTGGGCCAAAAACACCCATGTTAAAATAATGCCATAAACCCCTTCATACTGGTGTGAAAATTTCTGGCTTCAAGAAATCAGCATATTCTGTACGCATGAAAACAATTTCACTTGAAAATGCTTGATCAACTTGAGTCAAAAATAGCTGCTTAGTTACAATACGTATATGTTTTGATAGCAATACATAGCATTAATGTTGCAAGCATTAGGACATGATTAGTTCAATAACAAATACTACAACTGAAAAGGAATAATCTAATTACCTATCAAATCTGAGCAGTCTGCCATTTGCTTGTTTTCAGCAAAGCAAAGTTTGATCTGATTTTAGAAAAATGGTGATTTCTAACTGTTTCTTGTGATTTTCTAATAGCAAATGTAGCGTAAAGTCTGTGCTGCAAATACAGTTTATTGTAAGGGATAACATACTGATGTATTGCCCTAAGAGCATAGCAAGAAAGGTTTTAAGTCTCATCAGGCCTAAGAAATATTTTCAGATGCTTGTTAGTGCCATCTTTTTTCACATGGTATTAATACTAGGAAATTTATGAAATCTCCTTCATTTTTCACTCTGCAGAGTAATGTTCTTTGGATATCTTTCTTAGGCTGTTGAATCAACTTATCAAGCCTCTCTATTTCTCTCTGTATTAATTTATTCATTTAAATAGGTGAAGCAGATCATATTATCCTTCTTGTACTGTGACCTATAAATACCTCCTTTATTTCCCAGTCTAAATATGTCAGTACTCATACATAAAATGTATAAGATTATGTGCTTTTTTCTTTCTTTTTAACCACTTTGTTACCAACTTTGTCCATCTACTTCCTAAATTTTTGCTCTGAACTGTTGGATTAGGTCCGGCTTGGAAGGAGCTCATTTTCTTCCGAGCAGCCTGTATGGTGCTGTGTTGTGGATTTGTGACTAAAGCAGTGTTGATAACATGCCAGTGTTTTGGCTATTGCTGAGGAGTACTTGCACAGCATCAAGGCTTTCTCTTTTTCCCACTCTGCACCCAGCAGTGAGTAGGCCGGGGTGGGCAAGAAACTGGGAGGGGATACAACCTGGACAGCAGAGGTTGACCAAAGGGGTACTCTATGCCATATAATTTCATGCTCAGCAATAAAAACTGAGTGGAGGGACATTTTGGGGAGGTAGCAATTGCACCAAGGCTGACTGGATACCAGCCTACTTGCGGGAGGTGGCAAGTGATTGCCTTTGTATAATTTTTTCTTTTTTTTTTCCTTCTTCTTTCCCTTGCTTATTAAGCTATCTTTATCTCAACCCATGAGTTTTCTTGCGTTAACTCTTCCTATTCTCTCCCCTGTCCTGCTGGGGGGCTGGTGTGCATGTGGCTATGTGGTGCTTAGCGGCACCTGCATACCTGTTCCACCCCTCTACTTTCTTATCTGGTTTTGAGGATTCCCTAAACATTTGAAGTCCGCCTGGGGGGACAAAGAGGACCAGCAACTTTGTCAGCTTCTTGGTGAACTTTTTAATTTTTAAGCCCCAGTCATATTACTGTCAAATGAAAGGGCATGAAAACTCTTGTAATTTTTGACGATTTTATTCCTTTTGCTCTGTCATGACAATGGACTCAAAGACCTGCAGGAGACAGCATGAAAGACATGAAAGAGTTACTGAACCATTGGTTCAAGTCATGCTGTCAGCTCCTTCTCTTTTTCTGTAGCCTGAAATCAATAAAAGGATGGAAATTGAATAGGTTCCTAACTTACCACTCCACATGAAAATCTTCCTTTACAGGAACTGTAAAAATTGGGATTAAGTACTTCAGGACCATCTTTTTCAGGAAAGGAAAACGTTTGGGCAGTGGCTGCTTAGACCACCCTGCATCCGTGCATAAGTGAGGTCCAATGTGGATGGTATCACGGACAAACAAGAACGTTCCAGCTCTGCTGTTTTTAGAGAAGGGAGGGAGAAATGCAGAGACTGAGAGCTGGGAGTAAATATTTTGTGGCTTTCATACCTGGCGAGTTCTGAAAAATATTTGGAGTATGGTGTGTAATTTTATGGCTATTATCTACCTGCTTAAAATTCCAACTTTTCTCAAACACTGCCTTTAGGCATTCTAGAACAAGAATTAAGAATGAATATGGACAGGGCTTGAAGGTGGCTCTGACTGTGCAGTGGCCAATGGCAAAAGAGTAGATACTCATTTTGGCAAAAAGATCACCTACCTCTGCTGAAATCCAGAAACAATCTCTTTTTCTATTTAAGTCCCAAGAACAGATTTTTCTTTTCTGTTAAGTTTAAAGTTATTTCTGTTTGCACTTTATTTTGGTTTTTTTGCTATGGTGATTACCCTTTTATCTCCCAAACTCTGTGCTATCATTTCCAGTGCAGCGATAGCTCCTAGAGAGTCCAGTGATCATCAATCACAAATTCCCCTGCTGCTCGACTCAACACACACACTCTACTCATGTCCCAGTCGATGTCTGGTCTTGCAGTACTGGAAATAGTTTAGACCTGGTGATCTCTTTATTGGTAAGCTATGTTTATATGATCAGGAATGAAATTAATCGGTGAGGTGAACCTTATATTTAAATGTTATTATAACTGAATACTGAGTCAACAATCAAAAACTTTTTTATTTTCCAAAATATGAATAAAACAGAGGGAAAGACAAAGAGAAGATTAAAACCAAAACAAAACCAAAACAGAAAAAAAAAAAAAAAAAAGATATAAAAGAAAATGAAAAGATGCTACTTTTCCTGCTTTGGAGAATAGCTTTCAAAAAATGGACAATGTTCGAGTGACAGGCACTTTTGTTAACACAAGGTACCCACATGCACTGACCTTTCAGAGCTAATGCAAAGGTGTTTGTAATCTTTACAATCTGAGACCTTCCTAAGGATATGATTTGCAAAGTTGGTATTTACAGACTTCAGAAACAATAAAAAGTGTTAGTGATTTTTAAAATAGAGATTCCACCAAAGAGTCAATACTATTTCTAAAGCATACAATTTGTGCTTATTTGCATTCGCTGTGACAGAATTAGCTTATTTGACACATGGATAGAATGGGCAAAAATCACAGTCATGTTTCTTGTGATATTTCCAGGCTTATCTATTAAAAGGTTAATTTTCTCCACATACTTGTAGTACAGTTTTATCTTATTACCCATTGCCTGTCAGTAAAATAAAAACAAAACAAAGACACAATGTATGTAATTTTACTAAGTAAAGTTAACAATGGGTCAGATTCTGCTGCTTTTACTAATATCAGGTAAAGCTTCTTCCCCGGATTTTGCAAATATTTGTGGATGTAATTAACTTAAGCATACAATAAGTCACTCCAAAGTCAGTGCTTAATCAGTCTGAGAGACTTACAAAGGAAATTAGCATTTATGAAATACATTATAAATAGCCTTATTTGCACATAGGGATCCATAATAAAATATTTGGTTTGTATGTTTTGTATACCCTAAGAAATGGAGAAATATTTTGGCTGCCTCCTCTTTTCATTAAACATATTTTTAAGCCAAAAAATTGCTAACCTGTCTGCTAGCTTAGCATTTCACTTATCATACATTTTGTTAAACAAGAGCAAACCAGGCTTAAAGTATTTTCAAACATATTTATTAAAAAGTCAAAATACACTATTACAAGTATTATTTGTTCTAAATGAACTGTTTTCATGCCAATTCCATTTTATTTAAAAAGTATTTAGACCACCCAATTTTTATTGCAAGTCATTTATCATAATGGGCCAAAGCATTAGATGTATATATTCTTTATAAACCTATACAAAATTAAATGACAGTGCACTAGTCAGCATGCCATTCAGTTTAAAATTCTAATTATTTATAATATTTAACTAAATAAAAATCTAAAGCATTTGAAAACTCACAGCTCTATAAATTTACTTGTGATTGTGCAAGATCAGCAGTTATTCACAGGAAGATTCTCAAGATATATCACAGTCCTGAAAACTTAACTCCACTACATATCCCATCAAGAATGAAAGGCACTTTTTGGTGCTCTAGGGAGATTTTGAAATTTGTAACCATATTTTCATTGTCACTGTCCAGCAAAGTAATTATTTAGTTAGGAGACCAAACTACATGATCTAATGATGCCTTTTAGCTTTAAACTTGCCAGTCCTTTCAATGAATCATGCATATAATGTTAAGCAGGTGCTTAAACACTTGCTAGACATGAGCATTTTTTTTTTTTCTCTGCTGGCTGAGTTGAGAAGGAACATTAAAACTGTAATCATAGTTTCATGCCTCTTTAGCTCTATTCTGAACCATTCTAACTTATGCTGACCCACAGGGCACGAATGAAACATATTTAGGAAGTGCTAAACAGTTTTCCAAAGACCAGCTTCTGGCTTCATGTTTTAGATTATAATTTCTGAAAAGATTTGAAAAAAAAAATTGACTTTCCTCCCCTTTCCTTCAAAATATCTTTTCGATGAATCACAAGTCAAAAATCATCTACTTTTTCACACATCTACTTCCCCCCAAATTTAAATAAATATTCCCAGTGTATTAATGCTAGAAACCACAATGTGGCCACTTACACTTTTAAATATGGTTATTTTAGGAGAGGTTAGAGATTACATTCACTGCAGAACTGCCTCACTCTTTTTATACCTGTATGCCTTAGAGTTTCCATTGCTGTTATGGATTGCTGAGACTCTTTCCCAGTGTTACTACTTTCTGGTTTTAGCATGGAGACCAGAACCTATTGATATTGATTTATCAGACCTAAATATCTAATGAAAAGTTAGTTTGGGAATCCAAGGTAAAAATGGACTACTCAACAGCAAGTTAATTTTAAGAGCAACACCAGGGCATTTAGTTACAACACAGGAAACACTAATGTAAAAATCTGTTTATACCAGTCTTAATAGACAAAATTGTTACTTTTGAAATCTGAGGCAGAGAGACATTTGAGGTATATTGACTTTTTAAGAACAAAAATCTTCTCCTAAGCTTCACCTAACAACTTTATATTCCAAGTACCACTTTTGCTGTCTGGTTATCCCTCAAAGTTGAGACAGTATTGGGTTGGTGACTTGAAAGGAAGAGTTTGAAATGCCCTGTGCTCTGATGTTGATCACATTTATAAACTAATTAAAAGGCTATTTTATTTCAGAGCAGCTTATTAAAGGGCATTGCTCACTCTGCGTATGCAAGTAATAGATGGTGTATGTATTATGTGACAGTGCTGGGATGATGTACATTCTTTATTAACATACATACTAAACCACAGAGGAATACACATTTGGGGAGGTTCTGAGAAAGAAAAAACAAATGCTTGTAATGAATGAAACAAAATAAGAATTATATTGCAAGTTATTACAGAATATGGAATATTACAATAGTCACACCGAACCCCAAGATCTTTGGGGCAATTTCCAGCATGGTATATTTGACATGATAGTCTTCACATAATTACAGTAATAATTTTCCTTTACAAATCATCCAACAGCCTTGAACCTGGACCATAAACATGGTAGTAGCATCTTTTCTTATGCATTGTCCTTGACCTTGTGTGTGCTTTTTAGATTCATAATCTGAAGCCTTGTAATGCTTATAACATGAAATTCACTTTAAGTTTTCAGTCATGTGTCCATCCATAAAGGACAAAGGGGTTTTTTTCAAAGTTCCTTGTTTGTGTAACAAGGCTGACCTGAGACGATACTGGCCAAGGAAGGCAGAAAATTCATTTTCATGTGGCTTTTCTGTGATTCTTGCCATCAAGATAAATCACTATACTATACTACTGCACTGTTTGAAAAAAAAAATATTTGCTAAATTTAAGATGTACAAAACTCAAGAAGCAAAAGGAGCAGTAATATGTCATTTATCTAGGTTCAGTTGTGATCTCCATGAGAGAGGGAAACATAACAGAGTAGCCTTGGCTATAGATACGGATGCATCTGAGACACCTACATCCAAGAAGTGAGTACTTTCACAAAGAGCGAAATGAATCAATTTTCTTGATAAATTAAGAAAGCAAACCAAACCAAATACCAGCCATTCACCTTACATTTTCTCTATGGATTTTATTTGCAGTGTTGATATGGCTAAAATATTACTACTGAGTGTTGGCCAAGCAATTTGTGAGCCTATAAACTTTGATTGATGGATGCTGGTAAGAATGGACCAAAAGATCTTGTACCTGAAGATGATGTACTGAGTGACTCATGATAGTTTATGATGATGTTTAAAGCCTTAACAGTACTGCTTGTTTCTGTGTAAGAGCTGATTTTGTTACCTGGACCAAAGGCCACTGACATTTTTGTTCCATGAAACATACATCCATCAGAACAGGTTTACGTTCAGAATATGAAAACCCACAGTTAGGACTGTGCACAAACACTATTGAACTGAAGTAAAATAACTGTTTTCTTATGTGAAACACCATGGGATCATGATCATGTGGAGAAATGGGAAGAAGATATCTGCTGAGCCTTCACTAGCAGACCTACATCACGTAGTCTGTACATAAGTTTTACGGACACCTGAAAAGCATGGTGGGACATATGATTTACTGTGGACCATATTTCATCTAAATATTGTTTAAAGACTGAAGGTTTGTGAAACTGATATTTATAATGAGGAACTCCTTAAGAACAGCAACCTGTACTATGGCCAAGCAGAACAAGGATTATTTTAAACAACATATTTTACTTTGATCTTCTTTGTTGAAGGGGTCAGTATCTGGAATCAGATTCAGGCCAGAAAGAGTCTGATAGGTTTCCCAAGCAGTCTATGAAATTCTCTTTATCGACCATCTTCAGTCTTCAGGTACACATGTTTATATTGAAATTGTAACTCCTTCTAGCTGGATAAACCACTAAGGCCCCATGAAGTTCAGTTCTGATGGTTGAGGGGGTTGTCAGTTTTATTACTGTAACCATTTCCGTATTTCACAAAGTCTATAGTCCAAACGGCCAAAATTTGAAGTGGTGAATGACATCCTCTTTAAAGTTTAGTTTTTGTGCCAAAGATTTAATTGTTTCATTTCACATACAAGTTGACACAAATCGACATCTATTGTAGGGATAAGATCAAACTTAATCAAAGCACTTTTTTTGAAAGTTGTGGAAAGTATTTAATGATTGAAAACACTAACTGATGCCCCACCCCCCCCCCAAACTGAGGGAGAGAAAATATTATTCAATGTGGGAGATTTAAAAAGTTGTGGATAATTTTCCCATATACCTTCATTTCTTTAACTTTATATTTTTAAAAGTTTTCTTGCATAAAAATAAGGGAACAAATTATTTCAGTCAAAAGTAAGTATATGGGTGATTTGAGCATGTTCCTCAAGTGACACAAGAAAGTGATGGACACTGGACTGTATGCAATAGAGTGCTGGTATTCTAAGTAACCTCATAGTGAGGAGAAATTAGTAACCAAATCTTAAAATCTGCTTCTGGGTGGCGACAGAGCAATGGATGGAGGAAGCAGATAGTTTTGCTAACCAGAAGCTAACTGCCTTGTCTGTCTTTTCTAATAGCGCTCAAAATATTTCTAAACAAAACGAAGCAAACAGGGTTTTTTAGAATCTTTGGAGTCCCATATTTATAGATTTGCCACGGTTCAGCTGCTAACCTCTCTTCTTTCCACCTGCAATCAGCACAAACATAATGT
Source organism: Pelecanus crispus (assembly GCF_030463565.1). Lineage (NCBI taxonomy): Eukaryota > Metazoa > Chordata > Aves > Pelecaniformes > Pelecanidae > Pelecanus > Pelecanus crispus. The sequence goes on from NC_134645.1 coordinate 86,576,315, forward strand.
CCATGCCCCTCGTTAGTAGAAAGGGATCACTTGTAAAGCCACGTCAGACCTTTTGTGAATACAGAGAACCTCAGCCTTGGGTGTGCAAGATGCCCACAAAATGATTGATCCACCATAGCCATGGATAGCAGGAAGTGCGTTAAATCTCTTTTAAGAAGAAAAAATTATTGCAGAATTTCTTCAGCTCCCAAGCTGAAGTTTCTGCCCTTCCACCTGTTCTCTCCACAGATATCTGTAGAAATCTGTAATGTTTCCTTCATTGACAGGAGCATCACAGGCAAAATACTGTATGTCTATGTATACATATTCCAAAAAGAAAAATATCTATAAATTTCTTTTAGAATTCTGTCAGAAGTTGTACAGACCTTGATTTAGAGACCTGTAGCAGTCCATGACACTAAAATCGTATGCAATGCTTTGAAAATGTAGTTCTTCAGTTTTTGCAAATCTGTTTACATGTGGATGCAATTCCTTCAGAAGAAAAAAAAAAAAAGTTGCTTTCTTTCACTGAAATATCACCAGCATACCAAGGTGCCACAGCAGTCATGAATAGTAATGTTGACAGATATGTGGACAGATTATATATAAACATGTGTATCCGTAACTGTGTGCACAGTGAAGGCTGTGATTTAGTTTTCAATTCCACCAGCAGTGTCCCATCATTCCCATGAGACCCACTGATCACTCAGGGCTGCATTTTGGGGTGATTGGTCCATTTTTGCAACATCTTGCTGTTTTATAAGTGCAAACAGCATCCCACTTTGTATAACATGCCTGCAGTTCCTGCTGCATTCTGCTTTTAATGCCGGCCAAAGCTTGCTTGTTTTGATATCAGTTGTGCTCAGTGGGCAGTCTAATCAGCCTGGTTGATGGCTCCCCTGATTCTCATAGCTCCCACTGTGCTCAAGGTTGCAGTATATTAGTCTCAACACAAATATGAACTTAAAAGTGTACACAAAGTATTTATTTAGATAACACATGCAGATGAATTCACACATTCCCTAAGATAACTTTATGACATTTATGTGAAATACTTAAACACAGAAATGGATTTCTATGATATGCAGACAGACTCATTGATGAACTTATTGTTTTACTGTTACATTAAAGTAGAATTATTTGTATGAAACAAAGGTGGAAATATTTTCTAAACTATGTTGATGAGTATATTTATTAAAGTGAGTTCCTGAAATTAAAGGTATTCCTTCCTTTTTAAAATACCAGTTTAACTAGTCACAGTTCTACCTATTTAGTCCATGAAACATCAATTTAAAAATTGCTTCAAAGTTCCTGATCTTTGGAAACCCTTGCTTTCCAGAGTTATTTGGTGTCTGTTTGTTTTCCATAAATAAAAAAGAGAAGTGAGGAGGTTAGGTGGGGCTGTGATTCTTGAGATATAGCATCATGATGCAAAGTGACAAACAGCAGGGCATGTCACTGTAAAATGTTCTATATTGCAACATCAGGCAATGCTGATACTTGAAGAATCTATAATATGAACCTTTCACAAATCAGAATTGTCTGCAATATGAGTCTAGAGATTTTTTTGATAGATTAAAATTTCCTTATAAACAGTCCAGCCAATATTAACAAATGTAAGGTAATTCACTACATACAGTCACATTACCATTTATTTTACTGCATTCCTTTTACAGTATTCCTGTACTATCAGATTTATTGAGCATAAACAAGCATTTTGATTTCCTCTAATTAACATGCTCCACCCTATAGTTGCTGTCAAAAAAGTCACACTGTAATTTTTGTAGGTATGTCTCAGCCTTTCCAGCCCAAAGAGATTATTTTGGCAGCTGAAGTGTATGGGGATTGTTCCCAAAAGAGTTTCCACCAACTGGACCTCTGAAGAACTGGACTTCAATCTCTCTGATCAAATGCTGATCAAATTCCTTTTCTGGAATATCATCAACACAGTTTCTAGGGGCTGAATTCAGTTCTTCCTGGTCCTGGAGCACTGAATGAAGCCATAGCAACGTATCTAGAAACAGGGCCTATGTTTTTAGTGAAAATGCCTTGTTAGTAAAAATGAAAAGGAAGTAAAGAAAGAAATACAGACAGGTTATAAAAAGAACCAATGAAATATTACTCTGAAGGCAAGTTTTCCTGTATTTTTCAAATGCAATATCTGGAAAAGCTGTTCTATTGCAGTTCTATCTACAATAGATATAAGCTTAATGCATAAAAGCTGTATTAAAATGGCGTTAAATTAGCAGGAGTTGGGAAGTGTGCAATTTAAAATGACATACTGCATTTTACGTGCGTGACAATAAATGCCTCAGTTGTATACCAACTGATTTCCTTTTACATAAATTCTTATATTTGCTCTCCTTCCCATTCGTTCTTTTGTTTCTGCTCCTTTCTCCCTTTAACTAGATAATTCGTCCCCAGTGGAGTTCAGTAGGAATTGAGAGCTCCAACTTGCATTGAATTAAAAGTAGGAGTCTGTTTTATACACCAAACAGTACATAAAAAAATGAAACTACACTCAAAACATAGACGTTGTCTGCATGCAATAAGGATTCCCTCATTACCGTGATGAAATCATCTGTATCTGATCAAGATAAATTCCAATATCCCTGTGATAAATTCCCTCTCTCCTAGAAAAGAATACAAAAGGCTTGATCTCTCTATTGGCATTTATCTTCTCTGATGTGGAGGGATAAGTCAAGTGCAATAGTCACCAGTGACTTATTATTTCTCTCCTCACACGTGAAGATGAATGTCATAAGGGAGATAAGCCATTGTGTGCATATATTATTTTATATATAACACTATGTATGAGTAAGGAGATATTAAACGCACTATGAACATTTTCTTTTCTCTTCCTACTTTTTTTTACTCAACCTAGACTGTGGTTAAAGAAAATTAGAAGATGTTGCAAGTTCATGTTGAAATGAAAAGCTTCAAAGACTTTAATATTTCCTTCAGTACTACAGCCTGTCATCAGTGAAACAGACATAACCTCTGTTTCTGTTTGACTGAGAATTGTTTGACAGAGGCACTAGACTGGGACTGCAGGTACCTGAAATTTATCTACTTGCTCCGTTGAAGATTTCTCTTCTATTCTTTGATAATTAACTTTCCATGACTCAGTTCTCCATCTAGTAAACATGATATTCATAGCTCTTGCCTCTTTAGGTGCTGTGCGAGCACGTGGAAGACAATGAGGTCAAACAGCATTGTATTAGAAGAAGCGTACCTGTCTTGGAAACATATCTGATAGTTGACTGGCATTTTAAAATGTATCTGGAGATAAAAAATTACCTACACCTAAGAATGTCTGTAATGGGTCAGAAGAAAGCCCTATTTATCCTATTTATTTGTCTCTAAAAGTAGCTAATTGCAGAAGCCTAGGAAAGAGCATCAGAACAAAGGAGTCAGTATTTTTTGATGAGGAGAAACTTCTAGCCATGCAGAACTGTGCTGGACGTTACTGAGCATGTCAAACTCATACTCATCCTGCAACCCTCTCAGCCCCTGCTGTAAACTCCTGCCCCCAACAGTTGGGGTGGGGGGAGGGAGCGGGGTTGGCTGCCCGCGCACCAGGGACCCATGGTCCAGCTCTGATGTGGCCCAACTGTGTCACTTCACTCGGGTTGTTGATAAAGGGCTGTGAAGAAGCCTCCAGAGGGGTAAGAAAGGCAACATTACACACAGAGGCAGGTGGTTGAGACAAAATCCTGCAGGGAAAAAAAATAATAAAAAGACATAGGGAGGCCCTACAGGTCTACAGAGGTCACCTGCTGCCTAGGTCTATAGGCAGCAGTCTGTAACTGTTGCTCTCTGGTGTTTTATTGTAATTCATCTTTCGCCCCGGTTAACCACTGATAACAACTCTATTCTAGTAACTCTAAACCAAAATACATTTCAGAAGCAAAACTAAAGACCCTGACTCCTTAGATGAGCTACACATGTCCTAAACTAAAAAGTGACATATTCAGTCTTGCTTGATTCAATCACCAGCTTGATAGCCTGACACTTGCTATATAGACTAGTAAAAATGTATTGTGTTGTACATGTACTGTAATATGTACATGTATCTGTATTGTAACATATAAAAATGTGCTTGCCTTACTTGCCATATTATATTGTTTAAAACCACATAATATTTCATATAATCGACAAAATAATCCCTTCAGCCTGCAAAAATTGAAAATTTATCTACTTTTTCCATTGAAGATTTCTCTTCAAGTATCAACCTACAGATATATTCCAAAACGCATATGTGAACTGTCAGAGAAGGTTGAATTAAGATATTTATTTAAACTACTTGCCTGAACATTGGGTCATTAATTTGTCGAAACTATTATGGATTAATAAATAAGATAAAATCTATCAAATATGAATTATAATTATTTATCCAAAGTTCACAGTAAAAGAGAAGAAAAATGTGGCATGTCCTGTGTTTTGTGTAGTTACAGGGAGTGCTTTGAAAAACTATCGTGGAGTGACATTCTGTAACATGAAGTTCTTCAGAGAACACCAGTAAATCAAAGCTGTGCGTTGAAGACAACATTGTTCCTTGCTGCATTCATATTTTTCAGAACATAGCTTCATTATATCTGATAAGTATAGAATTATTTTCAGAATGTCATTTGTGTGAAGGATAGCTACACATGCTCTATAACATGTAAAGGGTAGAGTTAAGTGAAAATCTGGCCCCATTAGTTTATTTGGAGCCAGGGTTTTGCTCTATGATAACACATTAGAAAAATACATCTGGTTTAAACAAGGCACTAAATCACATTCATATCTTTGTACAAATAAGTAATTTTTAAAAGATGCCATACACCTGATCAGAACGAATGCAGCAACTGTTGGCCAACATTTTCCTCTACCACTTTGATCACATTTGGATTGCACGTCAAGTATGCACAATACTGAGCGAGGTACCCGTGAGGCTGACTATTTTGATCCAAGTCTTTCAATACAAGAAAGATACCTGACTGTCAGAGATTCATAGATTTTGATGTTCAAAAGCCACTGTCATCACTATCTTGCCTTGTTTTCTGTGTGACACAAAATACAAATTTTCACCCAATAATTGTTGCATCAGAACTAACACCTTGTGGCTGAGTTATAACTTCTCTTTCCAAAGGCCACACAAATTTGATTTAAAACAATAAAACATTAGATAGTCAGCCACATCCTTTGGCAATACATGCAACTGGCTAATGACCCTTAGTGTTAAAAATCTTCTGTTTCTAATCTGAACATAACTAGCCTCAGCTTCCAGCCATTGAAGTCTTACTACCTCTCTGCTAGAATAAAGAGCCCTTTTGGATTAGAAATCCCCTCCAAATTCAGATTCTTACAGAACAAAATTTTGTCACCATTTAACCTTCTCTCAATAAATTAAAAATGCAGTGCTTATTGTAATCATGGTAAAGTATGTTTTTCAGCCCTTGGGATTACTGTTAGTGGGTAAACGAAAAGAGTGAAGCAGCTCCATGGCTTCCCCTGTGCAACTTTTTTTTTCCTCCTTTATTTTATCTGTTACTTTCAGACTAAAATAAACCAACTCCCATCATCAACATTTAAGTCTCCACATAGTAATTGTATCCAGCACAGTGGAATTGCATTCCTGGCCACAGTATGTTGCTAAAAATAGTCTACTATTCAACTAAATATAATCACATAAGCCCAAATAAACAAGAAAATCTTATTTTTAAAATATTTTGAAACTAGGATGTTGTTGGTTATTTGAGCTTCAAAATGTAAAGCAATATGTTTAAAATTTAACCATTTGTTGAAAACAAAACCTTTTTCCAGTTAGCCTGAATATTATAAGATTTTTAGACTTTTTTTTCTAGAAATCAGTGGGGTTTATTTTTTTACAAACCCACCTCCTAAATAGGTCTTTCTCTACATAAATTTTACTTTGTATTCTAAAATATCAGCAATTTGCAGTGCAAAGTTTTGCATATTTTTTCTAACCTGTTGCAATGAGATCTGTTATGCGAGATTTCCATTTTTACTTTGCTGAGGGGTGGAGTGTTGGCACATTTATTCAGTCACTGTTATTCACCTTCCAATAACAAAAGCTGAAATAGGTATGAAATCTCAGTATTTGAGACATGGGAAAAGAACAGAGAACATTGCTAGCTCACAGTAGAACAAGTTCTGTCCAAAATATACTCTTTCCATTGGAGCAGTTGCTGGATGGTAGTAAACTGTTTTAGAAGCCACGCTAGGTAACCTAATGCTGTTCCAGACTCTGTAGTAAAGTTGATATGATTTCCAATGCAGTGGCTGAAGCATGTCAAAATGCAATAGTAAGTAATACACAAAGTACACTAAGCTGCACCTAGGAAAGTAAACCAGCAGATTAAATTGTAAAATGTTACAATGTCTTTTAGAAGGAAAAAGAATCCTGAATTTTGTTCAATTTGCCAACTTTTCCTTAAGAAAATATTTATTTTCCAGATTTTCTTCTTCTTTTTCTTTCTTTGAGTACTGACATGAATGGCAGTTTCCTCTCCTCTGTGACTCAGGCATTGAGATTATCTAAAAGCAAAATAAACTCAGGAAAATATAATCTATCTATCTCTCATACCCACCAAATTTTCACACTTTTTACATGTTTACACACTTTTTACACCTGACTAAATTATGTTTGGTCTTCTGATACGGGGGTAAAGCTGTGTGTAACAAGTTTTTTTTTTTGCAGACTTTCTATTTGCATCTGATTATCTCAGTTATGAGGGTACGAGAGAACCGTTAGAATGAGCCATGAGGCTCCAGTGACTACTGAAGTTGAAGGAAATATTCCTTTTACCTCATTAGGCTTTGGATTAGGCATTAAGTCAATAAGATGTCATTGCTCAGATTTCTGCATAAGAGTAATATTGTAACTCCTTTGGCTACAGCAAGAGGGCTAAGCCAATGGGAAGGATTTTTTGTATTGTGGCAACAGTACAGCTCATCATTTGTCACAGAACTGTGTAATTACCTCCGACTGAAAGCATTTCTCTATACATTTTAAAGACGTATTCATTAAACTCACTAGTTCTGTGGTGCATTCTTAAGTGTTCGGAGTAAACAGGAACTATAGGACTTACAGGAATTAATATTGAAAGTATAGTGATGCACAAAGTATGGTATTCAAGCTTATGTTTTTATTTTTGGTGAGAAAAAATACCCTTTCCTTATCAACATACTGTGCAGTCATGACTGTCTGATAAATTTTATTTGTAAAATAAAAATTTCTGCAACTTTTTTTCCAAATTGAAAATTCATGCTTTGCCTTACATCCTGCTCAACTTTTATTTTGTAGGAAAATGATACTAACTGAGATCCTCCCTTTCCTTTTGCAACAGTCAGTCCAGAATAGCTATATGTGTTTAAATCAAATGTTGCAAGGAAAGACAGTGCCATCTACTCCATGCTGAAGATGTTCTATGGCAAGTTTCAGAACAACATGAAGTAAAAGAGGTAGGTTATAAATCCCTTGAAAATAAGGTTTATAATGGAAATGCTGACAGACATTTAACGATAGCAGCAGTAGCTGGCACCACAGTAATAAAAGGACTTAAATGAAAAAAAAAAAAAATCTGTATGCTTCACAAAGGCTTGTGGATTTCAGGGTACAGCTATGTGCAGACTCAATGTTAAGATGGATGTTAATATACTCAATTCATTATGATGCTTGGGTGTCATTTACAGCAAATCTCAGAAACTCAACTTTCAGTCATACTGTGAAAGAGTCTGAAAGAAAAAACATGGTGTTGCACCTATCACTAGTATTTCTCTCTCGTTCCATTATGATAAAATCACTCATCTGAGTCTTCCTCGTGCCTAAGATTCAGTGCCCAGAACAGCCTGCTCAATTACCATGCAAACAGCAGCCTCTGTTCTGCATCAAAACAAACACAAAGTCCAACTACAAATAAATAGTTATTGGAACCCTGTCACCCACTCTCTGATGCTCAGGTAAGATTCCCATTCACTCCTGACAAAATGTCTTTTCCCCAGTGGACCAAAAGGGATTGACAGGCACTGCTAGAACTGTGGCCAAGTGCAGCCCTCATCCTAGAGGGGACCTGCAAGCTAATAGCTGGTGAGGTACTCAAAACAACAGATAGAACAGTTTGGTACATAGGTACATTAGCAATCGTCTTGCATCCTCCAGCTCAGATTAAAAATTAAAGCAATGACCTTAGACTTCTCTTGGTGTTAAACATTTCCTATTCGTTCAATGGGCAACAATAGCTAAAGATACTTTGCTTTTCCTCTGTTGCTTTTTAAATTTCTATTCCCTCTTCTCTTTCCTTCCACTTGCTTTTTCCCTCCCTCTGTTTTTGTTGGCAGCGGTGTATTTGACTTGACCACTCAAATACCCACTAAGGTCTATTTGCAATCCCATAGCAATAGCAATTTATAGATTAAACTGGCCACTTACTTATTCCTGTCTCCAAATGATAACGAACCAGGTTTCCCTCAAATAGCTCCACTTGGTAATCCTTTCATATCTATTCTGCTCCTGAGCCATTTCTGTAGAGCATTGTCTACTGGGAAAGGGATGCAAAGTGAAAAGAAGCAATTGTGTGCGTCTGTGTGCGTTCTTTCTCCATGCCTATAAAACCCAACCCAAACTGTCAAGGTGACAATCCAAAACGATAATCAAAACCACTTTTTACATTCCATCTTGTAACTGCCGCAGGCAAGTTTTAAAGGAGATGCTAACAAATCCCAAAGAATACCAGGTATTAAATATTTGATACAGCCAGAAATGTATACAATAGACATCAAACTTATGTTGTATATATCTGTAATTTCTATACCATAGGTAAACAACCATATTTCAATAAAAAATGTCTTAGATGGGTATTTGGAAATCTACATAAAAATCTGTTTACATTTTAGAAAAAGCTCTGTTGTTTCCACATGCAGCTACAACAACAACAAAAAGAGATTTTGCTTGGGAATATTATCTCCCATGGACACACTATGAAAAATATTTTCAAGGGTGCCTTTCTAGCTGTTTGCATCTTTACAAGTATTTGCTTTAAAGCAATCTTATATTCATAGTACAGCCTGGTTTAAAAATTGTAAGGCTGCTGATTTACAAAATAGTTTACACTCATGCCTACAGTCTGCATTTTAAATTTTTCCAGGACTTCGGTATTAAAATTCAGTTCATTTTTACAGTGTTCTTCATAGGCAGCATTGAGAAGGCTGCTTAGAAAGAAGGGATCTTATAAGTAAAAGGAAAAGGAAAGCTCAGAAAGAGGTGTAAACTGAGGTTACTCTGCTTGAGAGAGTAAGATAAACATGGCAAACCAGTAGAAAGAGTGTCCTTGCCCTCAGTCTGTACAGAGAGGAGAAAAAGATGGGGCTTTAAAAAGACTTGGTCACAAATAAGCTGATGGTAAACAAATGTAATAGAATGCTATATTTAGAAAAAGTAGGTGAGTGAACATGTGATCCACTTAACATGTGTCAGCTGAGCCATGTTAATTGCATGTATGTGTTTAGCTCAGAGTAAATGTAAGATAATTTCACCTAGCTCATATAAAGTTTGTTGTATGTTGCATCAAAGTAGTTCACTTTTGTTTGGGGTAAAGAGCACATATATGACCAGTTACTATGAAAGTAATGTGCACATAACTTTAGGCTGCTGCAGTGTGGAAATCTTCATCTCAGCTATTTCTTCTAGACACTCTTCATAATCGATGGAGAGAAATAGGCATTTGGGGGACATGATTCATCTGATGTATGTTGGATGTCTACTGCAGAACGCAACCTAAGAGTGACAAATTTTTTTCACTGACTACAGAGAAAGTCAAGATGACTAGTTCAGATGTAGTCATTTACCCTGGCTCAGACAATTCCCCCTAATAAGCAACAGATGTAAGGTACCTTGTTACACGGCAGTAACTTAATCATGAGCCTAAGATCCTGGAATTAACAGCCAGGGGTGGGGTCCTGCTAGGACAGAAAATGCTCTCCAAAGACAGAATCAGCTCTGCATAATTTTATGCTGTGCATTTAAAGGAAACAACAAAGAGGGGAAGCAAAAGAGAGGCACAGAGAGGTGAGTGGCCCAAGGTCACCCAAAAGGTCAGAGCCTATATCTGGTTCAGTGACTTACCATTGAACCGCACTGCTGCTAAATGAAAGTAGCGAAATAGCACAAGGAAGGAGGAATTTTTGCCAACTCTTCCCCTCCACCCTCTAAGGATGGATTAGTGCAGGGTTTATTGAGTATTAGGTAAGTAGAAGTAAAAAATAGCTGTAAACAGTATCTGAGCAGTTGCTCCCTTATTGTGCAGTGCAAGGTTCACAAAGAGGATCCTTGTATGCCCCATTCACAGCAGTGCGGAATATCTATATTAGGGGGTTTAAAGCCACAAGGCTCCAAAGCAGAAGCCCTTCAGGACAGCAACTTCACTCACATATAACACCCCTGGCAACAAATGTGTAACTATTAAAGTGCCAAGTGTAATAACTGGCAGCAACTGAAGAGTGTAGGCAACTAAAAGTTATTTTGAAATAGCCAGGGTTGGGACCCATGTGCAACCAAGAAAGGGTCACTTCAAGAGCTGTAACCAGCACATCCCCGTTCTGACTCTCCTGAATGTCTCTGGGATTTGGATTAAGTCCACATTTGCAGATGCCCTCTTTCTTATAGCTGACCACAGGCCTTTTAAGATCTTTTTTTGACACCCTGATTTTCCAGTGTTGAGCATAGCCTGTGGAGCAGAGTTGTGGTATGTTCTTGCCAGTACAGCATTTGTGAGGGAAGGCAACTGTATTCTGCAGGAACTGGAGATTTCAAGGATTCTTCACACTTTGAATCTGATAGAGTGCAATGTAGTAGACAAGCCTGAAGGGATTCTCAGTTATGGATCACTGTAACAAAGCCTGCATTTAAGAAGAAAATGCGCCAGCTGAGATGATAAAACAAAATGTTTCCAGTCACTGCTATCTGAAGGACAGAAGAGTCTGATACGAACTGAGCTTCTGAATAGGTATGTCATCCTTAGCTCAGGGAGAGAATAGACTTAATCAGTTCCTAAAAGTGCTGCCTTCCACATCTCAGGATCACAGCTGGCTTCTGCTTAAGAAGCCGACCCCAAGACTGAATGAACAAAGCAATAATTCTGTTTGCATCCACTGGAAAACATCACCACGGACTGAGCCGACTTCATCGATTTTACTCATAGGCTTAGCAGAAGCACAGAAGAGAGAGCAACAGAAGCACAGGGGACAACAAGGCTAAGCTTTGAGATAAGCTTTGGGAGAGACCCCAGCAGGTCAGGGAGTAGAATGGATCAGGGAAAGGATGCCCTCTGGGTTGTCCCAAGAGAAATTGAACCGCCATATAAAGTAATAGGTACAGCTGCTTCTAATGACCCACTGGATACGGGGATGCTCAGAGAACTGGCCCAATTTGGCCACACAACAGGCCATACTTGAATTTTTATATCAATGTCACAAAGATGGTTGAATAGAGCAGTATTTGGTCAAACATAATAGTGGAGACTGGATTTGTGTTTTAAAGAGGCCTTACAGAAAAGGATTTCTGTGAAAGCTGAGCACTCCTTTAGTAAAAGCAAATACTATGAAAATATATATTTCCCAGCATTTCCATGACATCGGAAGTTATTGTATAATTCAATAACTGATACTGAATAATTAATATTGCCTTGTTTTAGTTTTGATCAGGTTGAGGTGGCCAGAGACTGTGGAGTGGAGGGACTCGTAGCAACAGTAGCAGGAAGAGGTGTCCTCCAAAAAGCTGTCTGACAGTAGTCCCCAAATCCCAATTTCCTGCCACCTGAAGAGAAAAATCCAGAACTAAATGTTTCATTTGATTTTATTTTCCTGCAGTGCCAGCCCATTCATTTGGGACCCAATGAAAAAGGAAATGATATATGTGAATATAAGGCTTCCCAGAGAGTTTTAAAATTTATTTTTAAAATTTGTATCAGTGCTGTACATTATGCTTCGCTGTCAGCCACTGATATAAATGGCATCTGCAGTCCAAGAGGGTGGAGCATGACAGGTAGTGAAGTAGCATTTTAATTAACAAAAAAAAAAAAAAGAAAATTCTTCTGAAATATGCTATAATGTGTTCTGCTCAATAACAAGCCACAGAAGGAAATTAAATCTGGTTACGCATATCCTTTCTTTACGGTTCCTTCTGCTCAAGAAAGAAACCCAGCCTCATAAGGCTGAACTGGCTACTGGAAGAAAAGTACATAGAGAAACACTCATATTACATTATCGTTTCTAAATATTTAGGTTACAGTATGACCCAGACATCTCAGTGATTATCCAAGAATGTCATGCCAAAGCTATAAGAGAGAGGTAGGTACATGTGTAGACATACAAGACTGTTTTTTGCTTTGGTTGCTCTACTGAGATGCTCTCCTATAACAAAAACAAGCACATGCACATGCACAAGCAGAACTTAGGAGTCAAACTAGTATGAAATACTTCCCTGCAATTATAAGAGCTTGACTAAGACCTTCATTCTTTCAAGTATGTTAGGTTTCAGGAGCAGAAAAGACCTTTATTTTGTGTAGTTTAATCTTCTATGTAGCAGAAGCCATAGTTCATGCAGTTGCTTCTGTGTTGACCCTTGATTTTGCCTTTCAGAGTAAACAATAAGATTGACTCCTCAGGAAAAAAAAAGAATGAAATGTAGATCCTGGAGATAATTATGTTTGATGCGCCACATCTTTCTCCTTATTCAACATTAACTCTTTCATACATTCTGACACACCAACAGACAAGGGACAGGGAAACCCTGATACTGCTAGTTTACTGCGATGCTTAAAAGTGATTAAGAAAGGAGCATTCTGCTGCTTTCTACTATACCTGGTTTTGGTTTTGTTTCATGATTTCCATGATTCTTCCCTACCACTTTGATGAAGTTCTTTGCAATCCAGCTGTACTGTCCCAGTTTCTCAGATTATTGCATAATGATTTGTTTGATTTAGAGGAGCTCTCCCTTCTTTTCCAAGGTGTCCGTGTCACACAGGGATAAGTGTGACATGATGAACATGAACCCAACACTCTCCCAAACTTCTGCTCATTCTTTGTTGCTGAGTTGACTTGATGGTTTCAGTTTTCGCCAAGAGAAAGATACCACATCCGGGCAACTGGTGATCTGAGGGCCTGGTCCATTTGTTACTGATGGATAAGTCAGCCCATCAGTACTGACTTGTACCGATGTCAGTTATTTGTACTGATGTCAGTTACTGATAATACAGTTATTTTGACTAATGCATATTTTTATGTATTCTGCAAATATGTATCTGATTTTGCTAATAGTTAATTACTTTATCAATATCAGGAACTAAATCTCTGATGTTGAAGGAGATTGTTTGGGGTGAGTTTTACTGGTGCCAGAGCCTCTTCCTGAAGAGTTATCTGTCTGGCCTTGCTTGCTCTTTGCCTGGTAGGTGCCAAGGGCTTGCCAGTTCAAGGTGTTGCCTTGTTCTCCCATTGGCTGCTAGTGTGGCTGATTTCTCCATTTCTGGTGGACTTAGACGACAAATAAAAGATAATTATTCAGACTTGCTCAGTTTACATCATCTCCCTTTTCACTAGAGCATTAGAAATGAACATTGGAAATAAGCATGTTTTTAGGAGAAGTGGGACTGCCGTTCATTTATTTGAAAGTCTGCTTTGGAGAAGCATGTTTGTGAAGCACTTTCAAATTTGATGCTAGCTTCCTGCTAATGATGCTAAGGCAGGGAACTTTCTCGCCAGTTATATTATATTTCAAAATAATCTACAAACTGGTCATTTGGAGGAAACGTGACATTCTGTTAAACAAATATGACCTCTAGAGAGGAGAACTATTTCAGAAAAAGGACATAACTCAAAGCCTCACTTTGGCATGCATCTGACTTCTGACCATACCTCTCACTGGTTACTAAACTCAGTTTATACATTTTTCTTTGTTTCAGTAGTGGGCTAAAGGAACCTTTACAGCAAATGCAGTTATATTAACTATCCAAGTCCAGAAACAAAAGTAACTTTTCGTTAATTTGATATTCTGGCTTTTTCATGTTATCTACACTGAGGTTGCTCTAAGTTTTAAAGTCATCAGAAAGTACAGTTCAGGTTCTTGAAGGTCATCTGTTTACTCCATAGTGGGCTTTGTTTGTGGCATCATCTGGAACAAAGGATAGACAAGCACCGGAAGTGAGGGTTGTGTGCAGAAAGTCATGTAGCCACAATGCTGGTTCACTGTAGTAAAAATCCTCAATCTACCAGCAGAACACAGCCATATAATCCCGTGAAGTACAAGCAAGACAGCATCACGTAAACTCAGCCAATTATTTTGTCCAGGGTATAAAATACACAGTGACTTATGTTGGAGTTACATGGTGCTGACAAGAGGTGATAGTGATGCTTAGCAATAATAATATTGCTAATTACATTGCTATAATAAAGATCTAATAAATAATGCTATTAGTTCCTCTGTAGCATAACACATCCTTATGGCATTGTAAACACAGATAATATAGCTGGCAAGCATCCTTTCTAAAGCATGACAGCATGGTGGGAAGCCAGTATGTAGCCAAATGAAAATAAAAGGACCAAAATGTCCTTTTGATCTGTTATTATATGGCTTCCGTAGCTTTGCATAACTTTTTCTATGAAAGTCTCACTGACTATACCTATATGATGAAAGCAAATAAGTTTCATAAAAAGATTCATTTCTAGGCTTCAACAATACTTCTGGTGCTATTTTAGAGGGAAAAATAAAAAAAAAGCCCACCTGTCCAGAACTAAGACAAATCAGTCCTTCAAACATTTCAGATGTATTTTAAAACTGTTGGTTTGCTTTTGGGAATCTTTAAAACATTTCTTATCATTTTTTTCACATATTGAAGACAATTTAAAAAAGCTCCTTGCATGTATATTTAATGACCCATATTAGTAATCACACATGCGATCATTTATAGCGAGGATGCTGCAGCTGCCAAGTCTATTACAGGCTAGGTTTCCGAAGGTAGCAAATAGTACCATTTATCTCTCTACTGTCTGTCAAAAAGCTATACCCCTCTGGTATTTGTACATATAGCCTAACCTTTAACCAGAGCGTGCTTTGACCTAGGTAACTAGTTAGCAAACAGACTTGTTTAGCCTTGTGGTTGTGCCCCCTCCCCAGTGTATCCATGCACACTCAGTGCAATTGGAGAGTTAGAGGCCACGTTTCAGAGCTGCGCTCCTCTTCGGTTGCATCTGCGGTGCTGTTTGGAAATAAGCGATGCTACTATAGGGATAACCTAGTTTCTGTTTTGCAATCCAGAGCGTGCCGATCACCTTACTGCGTAAGAACTGCCGACCGGTTTCCTCACCATTACTAGCACTGTCTTCTCTGGTGTTCGCTCGGTCAAATATTCCACACTTTTTAAGCACGTGTAAAGGATTACAGAAACCCTTATGTGCATCTCCAGAGAGCAGCCAGAAAGGGTTAAACAAAATCAACCCTGACAATACTAGAAACAGTTCTCTCAGTGTGTGTTGGTTCACTGCTCCACAGGGCATAGCAGATGTTGTGTCTGGTAGTAAGAAGGGCCCAGGAGGTGTGAGCTGTCAATCACTTTTTTTCCTAACTACAGGCTGTGCTATGGATATGAAGCACGACTAAAACAATCTGTCTCAGCTGGGGTGTGTGAGGTATCAATAACCCTTGGCAGAGGTGTCAAGAGCCTTGCTGGAATCAAACTACCCTGCTGACCAGCTGCTTAGCAAGTTAACAAGGCGGCATTCAGCGCTCGCTGCCCTCCCAGCCCAACAATTAACACAACTGGAGCAGGGCTCCGCTGAAATGCGGGAGGAACCTCGCCGCATCGCCCTTGTGCTGGCGACAAAGAGATGCACAGATCTTTATTCAGAAGCATCTGTAACAACATGCGAGGAGTGAGAGAAACTAGGGCAGAGAACATGTTTTATTCTCGAATCAAATATGCGGATAAATATTAGCAATATGCGGCAAAACTGAATGGACTCAAGAAAAATAGATTTGTAAAGTATTTTCATGCACGAGGCCAGCGTCTGTAGAGCAGAGGGGGAGCTCCAGTAAGGAATAAATTGTGTTGAGAAGCTAGAGTAAGGTAAATTTAAACAACAGCAGGAACAAACAAGGTAATGAAAGAGTTCTATGGTGCTGGTAATCCAAACAATAGCTGCGTAGCGGCTTGTTACAATCATCCACATGGCTGGTTAGAGTATTATAGAACAACCAGGTTGTAAAATGAACAGGCGACAGTTGGAAAGTCTTAAACATTTTGCACTCGTGGGTCATGTACTACTCAGCCTCGTACCAGTAGAAATTTGGGAGTAATGCCATTAAAATCAATGGCTTCACAGTGGTTTAACAGGGAAGTATCTGGCCCGTTTATAGAGCATTATCCAATTTTTCATTTTACAAACTGCTAACTCCGGCTCTTGGAGTTAATGTTTTTCCTGAGCCCGCAACACATTTTTTTTGTTTTGTTTTGAAAACTGAATTACTTTCAAGTCTTTTTGTATTCTACATTGCTTTATTTTGTGGTTTTGTTCTCAAGGGCATCAACCAGTGATTATATACTGTTCCATTCTGAAAAAAAAATACATGGTGTACAGCAAAACATGAATATTAGCTTTAAACAATTTAATGTTGTTTGTCTTTGCTTTGAAATTCAATAATGCCATCAACCCATAAGACCTTTTAGAGCAGAGTATTTCACACAGTGAAAGCTGCTTTCTGCTACAAAAGCACAGCAGCTGTGGCTCCTGCAGATACTCTTAAAGACAGATATAATAAAACACTGGGAGGGAGTAGGTCGACACAGGAGCATGAAATGGACGAGATGAAGCCCTTTGTCACAATCAAATAGGCTGTAAAGTTACTATAGTAACATACAGTATTAAGCTCCAGGTGGATTGACTTAATGTTGACTAAACAAAAAGAGGTTAACAAAAACCAAACCAATAATTATTACACTCTCTCTCCCAAATGTTTGCCAGGATGCTGTTATTTTGATTTAGCCAAGCTGCACAAAATGCGGTGTGGGTTGCTTTCTGTTCCGGTGAGCAGTTCTCATATGAGAAAACCTGTAAGACAAAAACAAATTCAAAGTTGTAAGGAAGTAGACGGTTTTACTGTGCCTGTGACAGACACTGCAGCAAAATCCAGGCAAAAGACCATGACAGAATTAAACTGTGTCAAATGCTTCCTTTCTTTTACCCCTTGAGGATCACCCACTTCCTCAGCACGAGAAATGTGGAGAAGGAGGGAATGTACAAACTCATTCTGACCTACCTGAGTGAAATGAATGGTGGGTGGAAAAGATATACACTGTTAAAGACTTTGTTATAATCTTCCCTGTAAAAAATAGCCTTTGTTTCTGAAAAACTACCAGGAGAGATTCCCCTAATTGCAAATTGTATCTTCAACATGAAACAAGAATTCATCCTGCCTTCAGCGTCTATTTCTGATTATATTCTTTACTGTAGAAAGAAGATGCCTGACAACTTATGAATGAGGTGCTTCTGGCTGCTTCTCCACCCTTCTCTGTTAGCTATGTCTCAAAGAAAGCACTTTGGCCTGTAGATAAATCCCACAGTGGAAGGAAGGCTTGTCTTAGCTCCAGTGACCATTTCTTTCACTCCATTTCAGTCTGGGAATTTAAAAATCTGAGGATTTAAGTGAAATTCCTAGTTTTATTCTGAAACTTCTGATGCTGTCAGAATTCACACCTTCTATCAGAACTGTAATTTCATGTGTCTCTGGTATAGTTAGTGAACTCCAAGCTGCTGCCCTATAAATCTTTAAAGGTTGCTATTCAAAGAGGGAAAGAGATCGTATTGGTTCAAATTGAACAAAACAGAGTGGGTCTTTCTTTGATAAAATGTAGTAGGTACAAATCAGAAACCCACTTGGATAGTCACTGCAAAACTGTCAAAAACCCTCTCATCTGTGCCATAAACTTAATCTCAATGAGGCTTGAATTAATACCACACTGCCAAGGAGAAAAGAAAATGTGCTAATTGCATTCAGGACATGAAGTTTAGCCTTGGCCAGTAAAGGAAAAGGACAAAAAGGGTTTTAATTATCAAAAGTATGAGATGGTTTTAAGCTGTACTTGTAGACATGGTTCAAGGACAACATTTGGGAAAGACAGTATATGAAGGTTAGAAGGAGGAAATATCTGGAGGTCTAATTTGAGGAATTCCTTGTGGTTATTACAGCCTCTTGGCTGGTAACACAGCAACCAGGAAAGCAGTATCTATTGAAAGATGATGGAAGGATTAAGCAGCTAGCCAGAGCCTGCTGGCAAAAAAGCAAGGGTTACTCATTTCAAGAATTTCTTCCCCGTAACTTGGCAGAAATGTAATGTGGCCGCATCCCAGGAAATGTGGTGAGGTGTGGTCAGAGGAACTGTAATCAAGCTGAGAGGCAGTGCTGAGGGCTTCAGTGGGAACAAATATCATCACTTGAAGATGTACCAAGTACTCTTGTTTCAATCTATTAGGGAATGGTTTCCATTTGGATTAGATTTGTAGAAGTACCTGGCACAAGAATAACAGCACTAGAGCCTGGTCAGCTTTCCCAAGGGCAGATGGATTCTGGGTACTCATGAAAAATTGTATGTAATGAACGTATATGTAAAGGTCCAATTCTTCCAGTTCCTCTGGAGTAGTACTGTCTCTCATTAATGGTTTTGGCATGTCACAAACAATTCTGTATCTTTCATGACATCTGGAGGACAAGTTATTTGTGGAGTTCCTTGTGATTATTTGAGATGTCTCTGCTAAGTCAGTCTGCTAGAATGTCCTGAAAACCTGAAGTTAAGCAAAGGGAATACCAGAGGAATGTCACTGATCCAGAAAATATCTTCACTTGCTTGAATCTTCTTGTAAGTATTTTTGATACTGCATACCACATTCTGACATGTCATCTGTCTCCTAACCCTAAGTGGGACCTCAGGCTGCTGCCATTAACGGGGTTATCTGTATCTTCATCTTCAACTCGACAGATTTGGCTTTGGCTATTGAAGAAGAGCATCCAGAGAACTATAGCCTGCAGTTCAGAAAGCTGGTATAGGCACCGCAGACTCTGTAAAGATTTAGCTCATGAGCACAGGCAGGAAGAAGAACAGAAGGGTGGTGAAGGCCCAACTCAGCCCCTTATATCCTGGCACACGAGGACAGTCTTGCTCAGCCAGGGCAAGATGTTCATAAGGCACGAGCACAGGCCCCACACACTTTAGGAAGTGGTTGCCTGAACACAGGCAGAAGTGGAATCTATATAGGAAATGCATTAGATAAAAAACCCACATGTGCTTATGAACTGTAGAAAAGATTTTATTTAATAGTTCATATAGGAAACGAGTGTACTATTCCTTCTTATATATTCTTACAATGAGGATATGTGCCAACATTTGGAGACAGTATGTGGGAAATGAGACACGTATATATTTAGGTGTCTAGCCAGGGTTTCTTTGCATTTTTCCTGAATACTCTCCTATGGCCACCTGAATATGTAGCAGTGCTTCGAGAGAGGATGGTATATCATCCCGGGTAAATACCCCAGTTATTGTGCTGTTTCAGATCTTTGTTCTTCATGGTAGATGTTATTACGTTACTCTGAACACTGGATATCCTTCCTTCTCCTTTGCTTGTGGAGTCCCAGGAAAAGCTTATCATTCTGTCAATTCTTGGTTTCAGTTCTCTGCAGGGAGCCATAGGCATGGGGACCAGGTGCAGCTGGGGCTCATCTCTAAGGAGCGGGTACACAGCAAAGCTCCTCTGCAGATGGGGTCCCCTTGCTATGCCCCTGGTGACCCACACAGAGCAGGAGTACAGCAGTCACCTGCTTCTTTCCCCAACAGCCTCTTTTACCTTCCTGTGTTGCCCGGGTTAGCTGACAGGATGGAAACCATTCCCTGATCCCCACCCCCAGCCAGGGGAGATCACTGAGCTGTGTTTCACTGAGCTGAGCAGCAGCTGGAAGCCCACTGCGTCCTGGGGGGGTCTGTGCTCCGAAACGCCAGCCCCGCAGCCTGCCCCTGGGGTGATGCCTTCTACTTAATTTTACCCTTCTTCCTGTCTTAGAAACTTCTTTAAGAAGATGCTGTTTGTATTCTTTGGTCATCTTCCCCGGTATTGAGGTGACCTCTGCACATGGTTTTGTATTAATCAGTAAGGCTCAGCTGAATACTTAGAGGTAACTTCAACCTAAAGGTACTGAATTTTCAGAACAGTTAAAAAGCTTGTTTCTTGCTTTTTAACTCAAGGAACTCACATTGCTACATGGGCCTTGCTTGAGAGTCATTGTAGATGAAGAGACAATTTGAATTATAATCCTGATCCAAATACTACTGCTTCTGTGACTTTGGGCATGCCACTTAACCCCTCTGAGCCTTATTTTCCCTATTATCTGAGACTAATGGTATTTTACCTGTCTCAGACCACAGGGGAGCTATGAGGCTTAATTAATGTTTGCAAACTGGGTTGTTGCATAGCATAATTAAATAGCGTCTCCAAAGTTTAAAGAAGTAGAAAGTATTAAGACCCATCAGCAGTAAAGAAGAGACAAGGAGTGAGAATGTCCTGATTCCCAGGACAGTGCTTAATTCTTTCAACCATATGGCTTTGGAGTGAAAAAACAGCAACAAATTGTCTTCAAGAACCTTTTTCAAAGTTCAAAAATGTGAATTTTAAAGTAAAGGTGGCTACTCACAACTTTAAAGAACATCCAAACAAGAATATTATTTTGATTCTTGTAAAACCATCTCCTTCCTTAGTTGCATGAAATTGTCCCACATTTTCAGATGTTATTGAGCTTCCAGCCAAGAGACTTCTTTTAAAAACAATCTTTCACAGCCTCAAGTCTACTCAGTTATAACATTTTTAATGAGGCACATTTATTTTCCCCTTTAAAATTTAATGGTTCTGTTCCAATTTAATTTACGGTAGTCAGGCTGCAGTTGTCTTGGACAAAGTAGAAATGGTAGGAATGTCCAGCACTTTCACAGGGTCAGACCTATCACATATCTCCTGCCCTATCACTTCTGCTCATAACTCCCCCATAACACTGTAGAGCTATTTTAGCTATAAAGTGGAAACATATCACAAAAATACAGAGGTTACTGAAGAACTATACCTTAGGTTAGTTTAATGTGAAAGCAAGTAGTGATAAAATCAAAGTACGGTTGGATGAAGAGTGCCATTTTGCTCATTTAACTGTGTTTCTTCATGTCCTGAATCAGAAAA
Source organism: Pelecanus crispus (assembly GCF_030463565.1). Taxonomy (NCBI): domain Eukaryota; kingdom Metazoa; phylum Chordata; class Aves; order Pelecaniformes; family Pelecanidae; genus Pelecanus; species Pelecanus crispus. Next base: position 86,597,561 of record NC_134645.1, read on the forward strand.
AAAGCAAATTCAGAGGAAGTTTAGCCATGTGTTTGTTATAGTCCTTCTTTTTGGTTAAAGACAGTAGCATTCTTTTTAGTTTCAGGCAGTAGGATTTTCAGTTAACATTTTTTGTTTTCCATGGGTTTTCAAAATAAAAAGGAAAACCCATTATAAACATTAACTTCATTTAATTCCCTTTCATTTTTGTGTGTATTAAAAGAAAAGAGGTATCAGTTTTATAGCATTAAGGCTTACTTCAATAGGTGTGTGATGCAACTCATATATTTATTTGGTTTTAAAATTATATTTAAATTTCAAGCATAGTTGAAGACCTATAGCTATTTGGGTAATGGACTTTTGGTTTCCTTTTAGATTAAAAGAAATATACTTTATTTTCCCAATATTTGGTCTTTACTTTTACCTTTCTTTCAAATTCTTGGAAAAGAGCAAATAAAATTGAAGAGTTTAAAAAAATTGAATTTCTTTTCTTGAAAAGAGAGTTTTAGCTTTTTTCAATATACATAGACTAAGAAGTTACTAAAAATGAAATATTTATTAGTATATCACAATTCTGTGGTGATAACACTCCTTAAAAATAATGCAGTTCAAATCCTAAGGGATCTAATTTATTTGAAGTAAAGTATCTTAGAAAAAGGTGTATCTGAAAGGTTCAGATGGGACCTTGCTATTTAGATCTTACATATCAAAGAAGAGCCTCTGTATAATCACGATGGCTACTATAGATGATAGGACAGTTCAAAGTCTAGGATATGGAGCTGCATGTCAGGATGTATTGGTACCTCATAGAGAGTCCTTAGAGAATGACCGTAACACAAGAAATGCAGAATTCATGTTAACTGTCCTCCAGTCCTAGTCATGCCTGATTGTGCCTGTTTCTCTCCTAGCCTTCTTACTTTTGTTTTCTGCAGACTGACGTAATAGCTGGACTCAGGGTAGCCTTCCAGTTCTGCATGACTGAGATAAATAATTTCTATCATGAACAAAACTGTTATAAAACGAAATGGTGACAGTCATTCTGACCAATAGCTTATCACATTCTCTCAGCAAAAAAATTTTCCCATTAAGGCTGTCCCATCTCAGTCTCATGGTTAAGGCATCAGTTGCCAAAAGGCAGATGAATAAGTCTGTATAAAATGCAGATAACTGTGGGTGACTATAATGAACTTGAAAAGATGACCAACCAAAATTTTCATCTGTGACAAAGGTAAACTTAAGGCAGAAGAGGAGGCAGAAAGAAAGGCAGCTCTAAATCATGTTTTCATCACTCTCATTCTTCAGAAGTAAAACCCACAGAAAAGTAAAGGTGTTGGTAAGGGTCAGGCACCATTAAGAAGGGTGCTGCCTCTTTGTGCTATCCCAGTAGGTTTGGCCTATTGTATTTTCCTTTGCTTCCATGGATCCCTGCATTATTTGCTCCTGCAACAGGCTCACAAGATTTTATCCTTTGGCTCTCTGCCCACTTGTAGTCTGTCTGTCTATTTCCAGAGGCTTAGGGCAGGTTTCTGACATTAGTGCATCGGAACCTGAGACCTGACCATCCATCTCATAATAAACCATAATATCTCAAGTATCTCAGTTAAAAGATTTTATGAATCCAGTTAAAAATCTCTTATAGGAACTCATAGTTTCACAGTATCATTGGAAAACACAATTGTCTCTATGAAATGTTTTCTGTTAGGAATTCTGTAGGGAATTTGAAAAACATTATTTTGCATAATAGTGTTCCTCTTCCTCACCAAATCTAGGCGGAAAAAGTCAGATGAAAATATTTCTGTTTCTTGCGACTGCAAGAGGCAATTAGTATCCAATAAGCCTTGCTAAACCACAAAGAGGAAATGTTACTTTTGGGTCTGCTGATGAGCAGAGACTGATCAGAGGCAGACAGGACCAAAACTGGGACCTCAAAGCAGTCAAAAAGAGAGCAGTTATTTATGCCAGCTAAAGGCATCTGGAGAGGATGTGTGGGGGAGAAGGGCAATTAGCAATCTAGAGCATAAAGGGAGGCAAAAATTCGCTTTACACCCCCTAATTCAGACTGAACTGCAAGTCAATAAGGCATCTAGGAAAAGAAGGCGAGCATCCTGGGCTAGAATTGCCTCTCAGCCTGGGGAACACTGTTGCCAGCACCCTCCCATGTGCGGGAAGGCGAATACTCACTAAACATGCATGGTCTTGAAGAGAAAATCATAGAATCATAGAATGCTTTGGGTTGGAAGGGACCTTGAGCGATCATCGAGCCCAACCCCCCTGCAATGAGCAGGGATTGAACCTGTGAACTTGGCGGTATTAGCACCGTGTTCTAACCAACTGGAACCTCTTGCTGTCCCAGTCTGGGAGTTTCTTCTACCATTTTTGCCACAGCTAGCAATGAAAATAAATTTTTAAAAGCTCAAATTGTTCAGCTTGCATCTCAGATAACATTCAGATACCATGTGAGAGTACTTCACTTGAACCATGTGTTGGAGTCTGCCACAGCAGGACGAAAGATGCACAACGCACTGAAGGATGCAGCTGTGCAACACATCCCGCTGGTCTGCACACCGGATGGTTGCACCCAGCAATAGTGACTGATTGCTGCATGCTAAAGTTTTACATTTCTAAAAGGTCCTCACTGGCAAGGGAAGCTCTCACTTTGTAAGGAAAAGTGAAGGCAACATGTGACAAAGGAGTTGCAAACTATTTGTCCTTGTGGAGACTGCCTTTGTTCCTTTTCATCTTGCAGTTTCCCTTAATCTAGACTAAAGGCCTTTCAGGTTGCATATATGACTCCTCAGGATTGAAAGGATGTGCGTATGTGGGCTGAAAAGGAGAGGAGACAGCTGAGGTAAGAAAAATGCTGTAGTACTTAAAAATGCTAAAACCTGGAATGTATTCCAAGGATTTTTTTCCACTTATACTGGAAGATTCAATAAGAGTGTCTTCATGTTTATAATGCGTACATACATACATAAACATCTAGGCTGTATGTGTTGATTAAATAATTACCTAAAAAAGGAATTGGCTTCTAGACCTGCCAGATCAGTAAAAAAAAAAAAAAGATAAAAAAAAACCCTCTAGGATAACCACTGCATATAGATCTAAGACAACACCAACAAATTCTCATTTCACTGGGATTTTATTTCATTCTTGTAGGCTTAATATCTCACTGCATGAACAAAAAATATCACACAGAAAGGGCTTCGGGCTAGCTACTTCCAAAAAGATTCAACCTTCTGAGTACTATCAATATCATCCCTATACCCACATGGTTAGCACTTTGTAATACATTCGCTGAAAACCATTAATAAAGCAACATTTTTAGTCTAGTTCTTAACCATGTGTCGCACTGAAATAAGTTCATGTAAATCTGTGAACTGCACGACAATGATCAAATTAACAGTCATTTCGGGAAAAATGCCCCTCAGGCTGAAAAATAATTAGTAGTCTCTCACTCTATCTTTTCCTACTAATAAAAATCATGCTATTATTGTTGACTGTGCTAATAAAACACCTTCCATGACCCTGAGGTAGCTCAATGTAAAATATAAGGACTATTCTATTGTGCAGATGCACACATGTTTTATTGAACAATTCTATTTAGTTTCTCATCTGGTAACGGCATTACTTCCATGAGAACTTTTGTCAGAATGATGCAGCGCACACACGCTCTTCTTCCTGTGCAATTCTTCTTGCTGAAGTAAACCCCAAATTTTAAAAACTCCGCAGACTTCCAGTTTAACTTCTGTGCGTAATGATCACTACACAGTGCAATAGCATGAGGAGGCTTTTTTCCCTTTGGTGATGACTCAGAACCAGAGTATTTGTTTTAACAGGTATACTCTCGCATTACAGTATTCGGAGTGCCTCAGACATGCAGCAGAGTTTGTGTATATTCTTATCAAAAGTTTGCTCTCAGGATTTTGGCTCAGTCTGAAAAACAATTTACCTTGTGCCGTGTTGCCAAAATTACCTATTTAAGTATTTACCTTATTATCTGTGCCTACGTTTAATCCTCTAACATTGTGGCAGATGAGCACAGCACAACAGAAAGTTACCAAGATTGTGAATACACAGTGAACAAGCTACTCCTGTCCTGCCATAAGTATGGCATAGCTTTCCTGTTTGTAAAGGTGGAGGGAAATATCTCACCAAGTGGCAAAAGTGTGCCAAATTATAGAGCAATGTCAACCTATTCTCTTATGCAGTAATGGATTTGTGGGGCCACATCCCAGGTCTTATTTTTGTTCCGTTTAACTGGTTGTGGAAACTATATAAACACAGAGATAGGGGGAAAGGGCTTGTTTGAGTTTCAGGTTCATGAATAATATACAAACATTCGGGATTAATTTACAGTAGCAAGCAAATAACAAGAGCTTTCCAAAATGGCTCCCAAGAGCACTTCCAAGGAAAGTACTCCCACTAATTTGCACTAATATGAAAGTCAGAATGAGGTTCTTCTGTAAACATCTTTCTGAAAGCACTTTGTGAGTAAGTGATCAGGAGTGACAGCACATACTGGGGGGTAAATAAATGGGCTGACAGCCTAGAAATACCTACTGAGGGCAACAGAAAGAGTGTTACCAGTTTTGGCAGGATTTGGAGCAGACCTTTACTTCTTCAGGATGCTGCAAGGTCTGCTCCTTGCCTCCGTGTGTGCGTGTCTGTGTGCAGGTGCGTGCACGTGCACGCGTGTGCGCATGTGTGAGAATGTATGGCCACGTCCACGCCATTCAGCCCTGCGCTGCTATCCTACAGAAGGCTGGGAGCTAGCAGAGCAATTTAGTCAGATCCTAATGACTTGTGAATTTCCCTTTTGAAGGGAACGGGACTAACACTGTGGTCAAAGTTCCATGCTAGGCTTGAGCCTGCTGCGTCATCGACCTTTGTATACAGAGGAATGTCCTCTGCTTTCCTCTGTCTACATTCGCCATTATCATCCTAGAAACTTGGATGATTTACCCCGCCTTCTGCTTCTGCATCAATATTAAAAGTAATTTTCCTAATTGCATCTTTGAATTGTTGTAATGCAGCAATTTTTGAGAAAAAATCAGCTCTTTTGCAAATTCCTGTTATTTATGGGAATTCTTAAAGAATACATAAAATCCTCATACTTTTGAGATTTATATTTCATACAATCATATCTATTTAGTATTGTCTTGTGACAAAGGAGGATAAAAGGATTGCAAATAGGTAACAGGAACTAGATAGATTTTTTAGTATTTCTCTAATGTAACCTTGCATGAGAATCAAATCCTGTCCAAATTACTTTTGTGATATGTGGATGCTATAAATAACATGATGGAAAAGGGATTGATCTCTTTCTCTCTCCTTTACATGAGTATATGTTGTAATCAGAAAAGCTAATATATTACCAAAACCACCTTTTCTTCTCTCTCAGAGATGAAGCTCTTGGACCAAGAACTCACCCAAATGCCTTCTATTGACAGGAAAGTTTCTGAGGCTACTGCACTTCTGCCCTTCAGAAATGACAGCATCAGATATTCAGAAGTTCAGGAGAACCCATTTTTCTCTCCCATAGCCCTTCACAGCTTGTTAGCATGGTGTTTTGGTTTAACTTGGGATTTACTTTTAATTGTCCAGAATTAGACCTTTGGAATAATAAGAAACACACATGCCCCTCTGATAAAGCTAACAATACTTCAGGCTCTGTTCCAGAAATAGGATTGAAAGTAATTTCCATCTTTCAAGCATTATCAGAAAACAAATGTTAGTAAACTACAAGTAGTGGGTAGATGATGGCGGGGGAGCCCAACAACACCATGAATTTAAAGGCTACAACTTGCTAAAAATTAGGACAGCACATATGAAAAAATATAAATTTCATGAAAGTAAGGCATCAAATTAATTTCCACATCCACACTTAGACATCTATTCTTCCATAATGGGATAAGAACCTGCAATTTCCATGGGTGGCAATGGAAATTCTTATAGAGGTGCTCAACACTTTGAAGGGTGATGCCTTGAGCTATTGAGCCTACTCATTTCCACACAGTTACAGACTAAGGGTTGGCATTTGCTTAGGAAAGGTGACTCATTGTGTAGTTACAGCTCCGGCCACAAACAACAAGACAGGATGGCTTCTGAATGCCAGTCTTTCAGTCTTGAGCAGAACACGTAGGAATTAAAAGAAAGTCTGCAATATCGTGCTGCTATTACTTTTTCCTTTTTTTTTTTTTCCATGGCTTACGTACTATACTTTGCCTCATTTCCTTATGAACTTGTAACATTTTCTCTAAAGACTCTTTTTAACTTTGTGTGGGTTTAGCACAAAAGGACTGGACCAGTCAGGATCTTTGGGGAAAACTGGTGACGCCAGATTAATGGAGATGTTGGAAGGAAAGAAACTATGCCTAGTCCCTAATTCTGAGGGAAGTCCAGCTGGACCCACCAATTCCAAGTAGCCACTGAGCCTGTCTTTGAATAAAACAAAAGAGATAACTGCAGGTATTTTTTCTAGCCCCCAGAGCTCACTCAATTCAAGTACATATACACAAAATCTTCCTGCTGTGATAAACAGAGATCTCATGCAGGTGTGAACTCAACAGGTATTGCTAATCAATGCAGTTTCTCTGCACTTAATGAAGCTATGCCAATTTGCACTGGAATTCTGCTTCATATTTAGATGCTCCTTATTGGTGGTTGATCTGTAAACTGAAGGACTATCCTGTCTTGTCCGTGTTTCACATTTATACTCTTCTATACTACAGAACTCTGTGGCTTTTTAATCAGCCAAATGTTAGGATGCACTTCAGATATCCTCCAGATCAACAGCTGCATTTTGTCTTTGATTTACCACAGACTCCAGCAAATAATTAAGATCAATTTCTAGGGCATAAGGAGAGAGCTAACTTACAAAATGTTAATTACAAAGGAAATATTAGTGAAATTCTGTACCATCTGCATGCTGGGCACCTCTGAGGTTGGTCCTATGTTTCTCCGTGTAGAACGGACTTTTCACTTGGTTGCCATATGGAAGAAGGGAGATGTTGTAAATGAAAATGTAACACAAGGATGAAAGAAATGAAGTGCAACAGCTACCACAGTTCAGCTAACAGGCCACCTATACAATTGGATCTGCTCTTACCATGCAGGGAGGACTCATTTGACCAACACAACATAGCAGATAAACTGATACCAGTACTGACCTTTCAAAATGGCAGGAGTAATTTTTTCACTTTAAAATAACATTTCCAGTTCACCAAATATACAACAGATTTCTTTCAATATCAACATGGCAAAGAAGGTCTTGTGATACATTTCTTATTTTTACCATGTTGGACAAATATCTTGGACTTAGAGCCCTTTGAAAATAAAGGCAAGAAGAAAACCATGAATCACCTGAAGGCAGAAATTAACAGATTATAGTTCATGCTAAGAAAATTATGATATTTTAGAACTGCTTCCACTCTGTCATAGTCAATATTTTAGAACCAACAGACAATAGTGAGGCAAGGTATGTGTTGCATACCTCACCTCTTATTCTGTAGTCACTTGAAGTTCTGTAACTTCAAGTTAATAACTTCTGACTGATAAATTTAGTCCCATTGAGAGCATTGGGACTAGCTGTAGAGTTAACAACTTTCAAGAAATCCAAGTTGGATCACTACCAACAAGCACGGCCCTGTAATAGTACACCGAATTGATTCTCCCACAAAGCAGCCCATTCATTTTCACAACCTCTTGATGGATGCTGTTTTTTTGATTAAGTAGGAGAGTGTGAATATCACTGCCTACGACAAGGCTGTTGGGACAGACCTCAAAAGTTAATACTCATTCATAAGAGTGGGGAGTGTATTTGAATTATTGGGTCCCATTTCTCTTGTCAAACCAACCACCTAAGAGTTTGAAATTATGTTGATTTTGTCTTTTCCCAGTGTCCTATCTAGACATTTTGACTTGAAGTGTTATCATTACAAAGCTGTATTATAGGAAGTCACAGATACTATGCATAGTGTGCTGACTTGTGTAGACAGACAGTAATTAAAAGAGAAGAAATGGAGAAGCGATGATTTTGAAATGAGATTGCTGTGCAGAAGGAAGGTAAACTTAACAAGTCACTATATGTCAGTAAGGACCTAGAACCTGAAATGTAGTTAATTATTTTTAGGACAAGGGAACACAAAGGGCATTATGAATTGAGGATAAGAGTTTCTCAGCATCATTCACTGATCAGAGAAGAGACTGAACAATCACAGACTTCTGGTGCAAAAACATCCTACTTAAGCAACCCAGCAAGCAGAAAAATTCAAGACATATAGAAGTAGCAAAATTATGGTATTTCTTAATGAGCTGTTCTTTACCTTTTTTTTTAAATAAGGTTCTATCATCTGTACTTCACAGCCAAGACCTTCAGCTCATATTCACGGTCTATTGTGTCTACTTATTTTTATTGACCTTAGAGGGAACCAGCAACTGGTATCTTTTGTCAGAATTGGCTGTTGTTTTCTTGCATGTAGGTGCCATAATGGTTGCAATATCTGACTTAATCACAGCTGGATGTTTCTCTATGCAACCTAGCACTTACATCTTTCTGCAAAACTTGGTATGCATAAGCTCTATCAATTTAAACAGCTAACAAATGTTCCTCATTTAGTTAAACCCTTCCCCAAACTCTCATTGTAACTTGAGAACTTCTGTGCACTCACATAGCTGAATAAAGAATTCACTTATAAAGTAAAATATGCACTGATGGTTGAAACACAGGAAGGAATGATCAAGAGAAAGAGTCAGTTTTGGTGGAAAGTAACACACATTGAAGCAGCTTCTATCAGCCACAACATGGTCAAACATTTATTATGGGGAATTAATTGACAAGGAGAACAATAGCAACTAACAATGCGAGGAGAGATGAAGCTCTCTCTGTAGCTCCTGGTGTGGCCCCTTTTGGGGGTTTATCTGAGGGTAGCTGTTTAAAGGTCATAGGCATAGTGTAATGTCTAGGGCCTCTTTTGCGTTTATACCCCCTCCCCCAAGGATAAAAATATGCTCCAGGAAGTGGTTAAAAAAATCAAAACAAAGCAAGAGGCCTTGAGAATGCAGTAAGTTTTACAATTACCAGTGCTACTACAACTGATGATTTATTTTTATGTACCATGCTTGCTAAACGCAAACAGTTCTCTTATACAGTTCACAAATGTGTATATATAAATCTTAGCATTATTATGGAGCTAGTTTTAGAAAACTGTGTTGTTAACTATACTTTTAACAGCTCTATATGAAAACAGAAGGGCAACACAAGTGCTGATCTCTGGTGAAATATTACTTGACGAGGTTTGTTTTAATTTCAAGTTATTTTACTTAATTTACTTGGAAGTACTGCAAACTAGGTAGTCTGTAATTTTTTAAATTATGTTGACATACATTTTTGGGCAAGTCACCATAAAAAACCGCTGTATTAAGATGATTCAGAAACTGAACTGACATTATTTGTCTCTCTTTAATTCATCTGTCACATCAAGCCATTCATGTATACCCTATCTCCAGTCATTAAAGATAATAATTTCTAACTGTTTTATGATCCACTTTTTAACTGCAAAATGCACAAAAGTAATTAAACCAAATTGAAACAATTATAGAAAAACAATATTCAATAACTAAGGTGCCAAAAAGTTTTACCGTACCCTAAGGATGCAAAAAATTGCCTAAGCAGCAGTAATATTATTCCACATGTTATATTTCCTGCAAGCTAGCCAAGCTCAAATTAATTGTACTGACTAAACTTTTCTTCTTGGAGAAAATTAAAGATATGCTGTTGTCAACACTTGAGCACAACCTTGCCGACACTTAAATGCAGAGAAGGGTGTGACATCCTGCCCTGGCTGCCTTGCGCTAATTAATCACTCTGGTATTTAGGACCATTCAAGCAGACAAATTAATGGAGAATAATTAGTGTATCTTTGTTCCAGCTCGGCTTTGCACACCAGACACTCTGAGGGAGAGAGGGGAGTATGTAGAAAGTGAGCCATTAGCATGCACATAGTTTCGCTTCTGTTCAGCAAGTTCTGCAGAGATTAAGAGAAAAGCCAAATTAGCAGTCGTGTGACTGGGGTTAGGACATCTCTCAGTAAAGAAAGCACTCTGTTTGGGTATCAGCTTTCAGAAGCAAGTTGTTAATCCAGATGTTACCTTTCATAAAGAACAAAACACAATTAAAAGCCGCCTCCTCCCTCTCTCACATGTACACACAAAAGAAAAACGAGGAATTGTTCCTTTGCATTACAAAGATTTATCTGCAGTTTGGCTACTGGTACATACCAACAAGAAATTTCTAAATCTTCATCTTTTCTTTCAGATCATTTTTGGGCAGCATTTACTTTCACTGGGAGTACAAGGGAGAATATGACAAAGAAAACGCACCATGTGGTTATTGCAGTCAATACCACCATTTACAGTTACTTGTACTGAGAATACAAAACTCAGTAAGTCCTTAAAAAATAATAAATAGTGTCAGATTTAAATTAATTGAAAAATTAAAATCAAATAAAATCATGCAGTAGCCTAAAGTATGAAAAAATAGTGATAGTTATCAAAGAGAACAATGTTGTTAAAGTCCTTAACACAGAGATACTTGATAACAAAAGAAAGATGTATTTGTACGTGTTCCATAAAATGTTTTCTGTTTTTTTTGTATAAAAACCTCTTGTGACAAAATTCTTCTGTTACTTGTTCTCAGATGATAAGATCTATAAGAATTTGACTCCCATCAAGAAGGAGATGATCATTGCTAATTCACTTTGACATCATCACAAGCTTAATGAGATGAATACTACTTGGTGGGACTGGACCCAAAATGAGTGCACTGGCAATTTCTGTGGCAGTTCAAGTATCATTCCAGACGTTATCATCAGTATCCAGTCTCACTGATAGGTGCCAAAGCTTAAGAATATGTAACTCATTGCAGGACCAGGACATAAAATGTCTCCTTTTTGAACAACACCACGCTTAGGAAGATTTGGTATAAAAACTTGCTGCTCAGGCCCATTTGTAGTGAACAGAGCTTACAGGCAAAAATGCACCATGGCTCACAAAGCACAGTGTCTCAGGGGGGTGGTGGTGGGGGTGAAAAGGGTCAGGGAAAAAAGAGCAAGAAAGACCACACAGTGAGAAAAGCTGACCACACTCAAAAGCTGTATCAATCCTAATCAATGCTATAATTTTTTTTTTGGTAAGAACACAATAATGTGCGGACTATAAAACTGTGCTAAGTGCACTCTATTTTTGTGCAGCATGAACAAGACGGCGAGAGGAGGGGGAAGGAATCCCACACGGGTTTTGACACGATATGGGATACAGTTTTAACACAGCCCTAAAGGGCTTCATAAAAATGTGATATTTCTGTTCACAGCATCCTGGGTTTGTTGGTCGAGGGAGAACACAGCTACCAAAGCATGAACTCTCACAATTCCTCACTGGGGGAAAAATAGAGTGCCTCTCCACAGCTGCCTACAGCAGCGAGTTACTGTGTGCGATAAGACCAGATGCCATTAGAAATGCTGCCATCCTGGGAGTGGGTTTCCTCGATCTTTGAAGGTGCATAATCCTCATTAAACGAAAACCCTGAGCGTAGGAGGGGCAGCGCTGACATCAAGGCACCTGGCCATGACTAAAAGAGCTGGCCCCATATGCGGCTGCTGCTGAGCAGCAGAATGTAATTTAGTCGCACCAGCAGGAGCAGAGGTCAATGATTTTATATTAATGGGGATCACGACAGTTCTAAGCTGTGGCGTGCTTTGAAATAAGTGTTGTACAAGGCAGCAAAGAGAGCTCAGCAGAGGAAATGAGCTGTGTCACTGTCTCCTCATGCCTTGAAGCAAACACTGAAATGTTTAAAGTTGCTATAGACTTAAAGCCATAATATTTTACAAACAACAATTACCTGTTTTAATCCAAAAGCTAAGTAGCTTGTGAATTATTACATCTTCTGACATAATTTGGACAAAAATAAAAAATGAAAGGCATGTGGCTTTTAGACTGCAATCTAAACAGAGGCAGAAGTGGAGGAAATGTGATAAGTTCTTTAAAAAAATCAAATACACTTTGTAATTAATCATTTGCATGCAAGGATTATGGTCACATGACATTAAATCACAATGCCTCAGTGAACAATCCGTGTCAATATCACCTAACAAAAATCACACATTCAACCATGCAAAAGGGTCCAAGTTTTGATTAAAAGATCCTCTGGTGTTTTAATATGTACACTTCAGACCTTGAACTAAATTCACATTTAATCAAGCTTCTTTCTGAAGATGTAATGTGAGCTCTTCTGTGGCTTTTTGGAGGATTTAAATCTGGCCTTTCATGTAAGTGCATGACACAGAAATCCTTTACATGGATCAATACCTAACTCAAGGGATACCTGAGGTCCTTAATGAGGTTTTCTTGGTGGGGGTTATTATTATTGTTGTTATTGTATTCCATTGGCACCAACAATGTGCTAGGTGCTGTCCAGATGTGTGGTGGAGACACGGTCTTTTCAACAAAGAGCTTTCCTTCTGAGGTGATATCCGCATGAGCCAGAACAAAAAGAGAACAATATCACACCCTCCCCTACTAATTCACAGCAACTTTTAAATTGCTGTTCTCTCAGTATCGGTCCTAAAGCCTTTTGGTAAGTATTACAAAAGATATCAGAATCTGGAATTAGAGTCACGGCCTTGTGGATCTGCTCTGAGACATTGTTTCATGGTGTAAGAAGGCACAAAGCACAGCAATGGTTGAAACACAAACAAGGGGGAGCGAAGGTGGCAAAGTGTCATCCAAAATGATGGGAGATGCAAGATACTGACTCAGCAGTAAGAATCATGAAGGATCTCAAAGGCAATGAGGAGCAATTTACATTTTACTGAAGGATGGGAAAAGACATAAATGGCGTGGCTGGGGTGGCAACCCAAGAAGAGTTGAGAAGCTGTATTTTGAACTGACCAGATCTAGGAAAAAAATGTATGGAGAACCACAAAGCGGAATGCTCCAACTACTGCTATAAAAGAAGCTGGACACAACATTAACTAATAAAATGTTAAACCTTAGAACTGAGAATTAAGGAGGAAACAGTGAAAAGGGTGGAGCAAGGGGTGGACTAACAGTACGGATTCATCTAAAGGTACAAAACACACTGATCTGAAAGGAGGTTGTGTTGGTAACAGGGACATAGAAAAAGTTTGTAGGAAAAATACATTTTGACCGTGTTTAATTGTTTTGATGGAGACATGTAAGGCAGAAATAGCTCAATGGCAAATGAATAGTTGTATGCATGGAATAAAGCATGATTCTAAACCACAATAAATAGTTAACAACAGCTGGAAATGAATGAAGAGTGGCATATATATAACTAATCAGAATATAGAAAGGTATACCAAAGGAGTAGGTAAGGAACTCCTCTGGAGATAAGAAAGACCCTGTAGTCCCATGGTGCTAGCCAGAAGATCTGGTAGAAGCAGAGCAAAACTGCAGCTGGGAGACAAGCACAGAGTGCCCTGGGCTCAGGGAGAGTCAGCCTGACCAAACACCATGAAACAGCTTCATCTTATAGCTGTAACCGAGTGTGCATGTCTCTGCTTTCCTATCAAAACCACAGATGCTTTCACCGTCATGATTTCTAAGCATTAATAATTTCATGCAAAGTGGCTCATGTACAATATCAGCAGACATATGCACAATGACTTGTGTATCAGCAGTGATATGCAAACATCACATATTATTTCCCCTGTCTATTTTGATACAAACTAAATACACAAGCCATCCCCGTGACAACTTGTTCACCTATGTTTCCATTCAAAACTATTGCCCAAAACAGACTTTGCAAAAGTCCAGTGATCCCAAAGGTGGCTGCCCAGGACAGACAATAATAATAACAAAAAATTATTTTTAAAAAAAATTAAAAAAAAAAAAGAAGAGCAAGGAAAATCAATCTAAATTGAAAGTTTCTTTTTTAAAAAAAGATTAAAAAATGTGTCCTTTGTTATTGGTTTTCAATCTCTCTCAGAAGGACAGCAGCTAGGGTACCATGCAAAGGCAAGCTAATGCTGACCAGCTGACTGGCGAGACCTTTGTTTTCTTTGAAGAAAAGTCTATTATGGCTCAGGTACCTCCTTAATTAGGGACAACTGAGCAGCTTTCTTCTCTGGAGGCAGTATCTCCTGGCTCTATCAGTGACAGCCTGACTCCTACAACAGCAAGGGCATGGCAGCAAGAGCTGGACTGGATGCAGAGTGAGCACAGCAGCTGGCTTCTTGGTCATACCTGGGAGAACCGCTGGCACAATATCAGCGTCCTTCTGGACCCTGCTCCTGGGAAGCAGCTCCTTTGCCAGCCTCTCACTACATGCAAAAACACTACACAGGACCACAGGCTGGTAGCCTCTGACCAAGCAGGCAGGCAGAGGATGGATTCAGGAGCCCAGGAGCTGGAGAACACTGTTTGAGTGGGCTTTGCATCATTCCCGGCCCAAAAGAAGGGCTGTAAGAGCTCTGTCTCCATTCCCTAGCAGGGATCTTAAAGGCATTAAGATTTCATTCTCAGGGAGAAGCCTTGTAGGAAGCTGAGGATTGATTTGAGACACAGAACTTGGCTGCCACTAAATTTCACGGCTAACCCTTTTAAGCAGTTTTTAAAATGAGTGTAGTATGAGCCTAATATAGGTGTTCATTAACTAATAATAAATTGTAATGGAACATCATTGACATCTATATGAGTACTAATCGGATTGATGATCACAGCCATTACAATGAATGCCAAATGGATTCATGGTAACGACACATTAGATCCAGAGTACATATGTTATGCTGAGAATCACTTATGCAGAAAATCCCAAGAAATAACAAGGTAATTCACCTCTCTTTCCCCCTGACCTACAGCTGATGTGTGTCTCTTCTCCCATCTCCTGGCCTGCCCTCTCACTTGGGAAGTGATCTGATGCCCTGTAAACCAGCAGAAAGACTCCAGCTGACTTCCATTGCCTTGGACGAGAGACTAGTGTAGAAAGTGTACAAGGCAAAAAATATTAAAGAACCAAGGAAAGGATAAGTAGTTTTTTTCAATGGCCATTGTCCAATCTGTGCACTAATAAAGCAAAATTTTTAAAGTTCAATTGTTTAAACTAATGGTTTCATGACAAAGAATACTTTTAGAGATTCAGAGGAATGCTTGGATTGACCACTGTTTGAAATTTCCTAACTTCTCAATGTCATGTATTTTAATCTCTTTGTTCTTAAGTTCTTTGTTCTTAAGTTAGTTTTGCAGGTTATATTTTACTTAAAATTATGTTACAGGTGTATTGAAGACTAACTTACTGCCTCAGACACAAAAATGACCTGTCCAGCTTCTCAAATTGCAAACTACAGAAAAGATAATGTTAAATGATCTGAATATGAAACCAATTTTTTCCATTTCTGCCTGGCTAGTTGATAGGAGGAAATATTTCCTCCACTAATGAGCAGAATTATCTTATTTTTACTATGAGTTGTAGTACCACATATATTGCAGAGAACATACAGAAGGCCTGGATTAGGACTGCACTGCCAAGGCACTGTAGAAATAGAAGAATGATGCCCTCTGTCCTGAAGAATATTTTTTGACAGCTGCCTACAAGTTCATTTAAATGAATGAGAATGGCCGACCAAGTAACTTGTGCTGTTTTTAAAAATTTCAGACAGAAATTGCTAACACACCTGCTAAGTGAGCTTTTCTGTAAAATGAATATCATTATAATCCATTAATGACTGAGGGTGGGATCAAGTTCACCCGGGTTAGGCACCTAACTCGAATCTAATTTTAAAGTGTCCAGTGTATCAATCCTCATTAGTAAGTGCCTAAATTCCCCTATGCAGTCAGTGGGGAGAAGTAGGTGAATTTTTTCTTCTTACTTAAATAAGCCAAGGCTACAAATAATAACTTGCCACAAAAAGACAGGAGAGGAGAGATCAATATCCTAGTTCCGTATTATAGCAGGGAATTTGATAGATGTTAATGCACAGATAATCCCAGTAAGTCAATTGCTTCTGCATGGTAAGGAAAGGCTAGAAAGGAAACCCCAGTGGTTCCTGTCAACCTGACCTAGAAGTATGAAATCACATCTCAAACTTTTGACCAGGCTAGTTTTGAGCATATAGACATGATACAAGGTGTCAATAGTAAAGGCAAAGGCAAGGTCTACTTCATTCTTCAGAAAACCAAACCAAAAACAAAACAAATTTTTCTTAAGGAATTATTTCCTTACTCTTTCAGGCCACCTGCTAAAGCCTAAAGCATGGAATTAAAACATTGCAAAAAAAATCAATCAAAAGTCTTTTCAACCATCATTGGGACATCAAAAAATTCCTAAGCAGAGGGTTAGAATCTTATTCTTCTTTCCATACCAGGTTTTTTTCATAACCAGTTCACAATAGTTAGATTTTGTACTCTTACAATCTTTCAAGATACCAAGCTTGTCCCTCCCAGATATTTACTGCTAGAGCAGGCACCATTTCCATCTCAGCTTATTAGAGGAAAGACATGAATGTAAAAAAAAAAAACAAACCAAAAAAACCAAAACCCAAACCATCAGGACCAAAGATGATCAATCCGTAATTTCCAGCATCAGAAACATTGAGCTATTCATGCTGGAAGAGACCTTGGGATGTCACCTAGTCTACCCCACTGCTCAAAGTACAGTCAACACTGAGTATAAACCAGGATGGTCAATACTTTTTTTCTTTGGGTCTTGAAAATCTTCAAGGGCAGAGATTCCACAACTTCAGGCACCCTGATCCATGGGTCAGTCATCCTCGTGACAAGAGAAATTCCATATGTCCACATAAAACCTCCCTCACTTAAAACCTCCCTCCCAGCATTGCAGTCCCCAGCATGTAGCACTGCAGGCAGTTCTACTGTCCCAGATGTGCCCTTGTTGAATTCATGAGGTTACAACCAGCCTATTTGAAGGCTCCTTGCCTTTGAGCAGATCAACTCATACCACAGTTTGTTTCTGCAGGCTTGATGAGAGTGCACAATCTGTCATTCTGTTTCCAGGTCATTGATAAAGATATTAAACAGGACAGGTCCTGGGACAGACCTTGGAGGAACTCCACCTGTGCACTGGGAGGCCCACAGAACAAACTGTTTTGCATACAACTTCTAGTTCATCCATCTAGATCAGAGGGTTCCAATTTGGATACAAGGATGTTGCAGGATACTGTGGTGACAGCTTTGGTGAAGTGAAGATAGATGACACCCACCACTCTTCTGTCATCCACAGACCTAGTCATTTCATTTTAGAAGGCAATCAGGGAGGTCAGAGCTGATTTACCCTTGGAAATCCATGTGGACTATTCTCACTCACTACCTTCTCCTTCATGGCCCCAGAAAATTCTTCAAAGAGAACTTGCTCCATGATTTTCCCAGGGATCAAAATGAGGCTGATAGGTTGGTGGTTAAACATCAGAAAAAAACCCTCTCTTCCTTCCTCCTCTTCTCAGGAATTAAAAAAAAAAAAAAAAATCAATGGAAATAAGCAAATGCAGCAGTATACAAGCTGCATTCTTAAAAATAGCATGAAAGGATCCCATTTCACAGCTCTAGGCTATTAAAACAACTCCTTTCACCCAGGAAAGTTTCATTAAAAATGATAACCATATTTGTCTGTACTTCAGCTTATTTAACATGCCTATGTAAAATACACATCTTCCTATGCAAAGCATTCAAATTGAGTACTACAGACTTGATTGTCATCTATGGTCAAGATATTTTCTCACACACACTAACACTAACAAAGGGCTTTAAAAGGGATATCAATTTTAGTGTCATGGTAGGCCTTTTTACTTTATCAGGGTCTTCTCATGAAGTCCTAAAATAATAAGATGAGGATACAATTTGTTTTTATTTCAATATGTTCATAGTTTCTGTAGTATCATATTTCCATCACGTTAGTGTTTAAGCTCACAGCATTAGGATTCTGCCTCATGACTTGATGTTCAACAATATTTTTGTTTGTTTTACTAGGTCTATTGTCACAATGGAAAATACAGTAGCAGCATTAGCCTAAACACTTTGAAAATTAGGCTTCATTCATCTTAACAAGTACACCTTAGAGTATTAGAAGCAGGGAAAACACAAAGCATGAAATATTCTATGGAGATAACCTATGTCACAAATTTTATAGAATTATTTAATAACACTTAGTGTTCCTGATGGCATCTTTATAGAATAGTGCTGCCTTAAGAGAAATTTTAAAAACCAGCAAAAAGCAAGTATATTTTAATCATGTATATTTTTGATAAAATAATAGCATACATCTACTTCTTTGAAAAAAGAAAAAACCCAATGTCTAAGTATCACAGTTCTGTGTGTCTAATTCTAACTCCCTGCATAAACAGCTCCCTGAATTTTTTCCATGGCATGATTAAGTTTATGGGCATAAAATATATTTTCTGGCCTTTAAGGAGGTGGTTATGATAAAGATCTTGATTCTTTGTGGAATCAAAGCGCTAGAATAATTAATGAAAGATCCTTACAACAACCTTAACTCTGGCCTTTCAATATCAACTAGAATGGTAATATGTCATGGGATATAAAGTCTTCTGTTGTAGAAAGACTTAAAGTGGTATTGTTGAATACGGCTTTGAGGAGGCATGTGATAGAGTGAATTTTCTTCTCCCTCTGTGTGAAAAAGTAGTCTTACAAGTCCTCATCACATACCCTCAGGTTTATTTCCGGTTTCACTTGTCTCAAGTTAATTAGTATGAGGTAATTTACATTTCCTTTATTCTGTACAAGAAGCAACTGTAAAAGCCTCTACTCAGAAGTCCTGTCTGCATGACCAGTTCAGCCTTATACTTACCTGACCCTAGTACCTAGCTCATGCAGCCTAATGGGCACTAATGCTGCAGCCCTGTGCTCATGAGGCAGAGCACTGGGGACCACAGCTAATCCCGGAGAGACCAGTGCTTAGTCATTTGTTACCACCTCCCACCTCAGATGTAGTTTCTGACTGGGAAAGCTTCTAATCAATTTTAATGTAGACTCGGGAGGTGAGTTTTAATCAACCTCAATGGTTTTATCTTTCTTTTACAGTTATGAAACATAAGACATTTTTTCCCCTAGTTTTTCCAGAAACTAGAAACTGTATGCATGGTTGAGTCCATGATACACTTAAACTTGAGGTCAGACAGCTAGCTGGATGGCCTTGCTGAGATGGGTTTAGGTGATGTTCTCAGCTGAGCAGATTCACACTTTTCTAAGACCACAGACTTCAGAATCTTTCATCTGTTTTTTCACCTTTACATTAAGGTCTGTAGGGTTTTTTTCCTAAAAGCATATCATCCACAAAAAGCAACTAGGCTAGATGTGAAATTTTCGTATACCAAAATAGCCACCTCTGTTTGGGCTAGTTGCCCTTGCATTAAACCAAAACAAAACAGAGCAAAGCCTGTGTCACACAATGCTTAAAAGATAATTAAAGATAATTAAAAGATAATTAAAGTTCTTGCATTGTGATGCACGCCTTTACTTTAAACCAAACTTCAGGGTTTAACCCAAGGCAGTTCTGTCTTGCATTTCTTTCTTTTTATGGTTAAATATTAGTTTCCATCGTGAAATACCAGAGCTGAAACATCACACTTTTTTAGTGATCAGTGGGAATCTCAGCATGGAATTTCATACTTAAAACATCACTTAAGTCACTTGACACTCACCAAATGTGTCCCCATTAAAATGACATTTCACAAATATTGCCCGATTAAGCAGTAGCAGTTGTTATTTGTTGCTGAAAAGATAAATCAGTTTCCTGGGAAAAGTGCCAGTAGATAGCTTGTATACTCTACTTACATACTGGATTCTTGATAGATTTGGTGAAGATGTCTTCATGTTCTTATAATAAAAGCCTATTATCAGTTCAACAGCAGAAAACTGTTTTCATTCATCAAGAAAATAGCAGGTTCAACACTAGTTGCCTTTTTAAATGAAAGATTGGACATATGCTATGAAAAAATTTCTTGCCATTGCAGAGAAGGATAGCACACTCAAACACATTTTTAAATTTAATTCCACTTCTCTTATCAGTTGTCAACCTCTTTACAGTAAATTACATGGTTACTATTAAAAAGCATACTTTGACTTGTTCCCAAAGTGATTTTTTAAAAAGTTTGAGCAAAATTCCTTCAGCCATTTTGGATTTATGAGAAGATTAAAAAGTAATCCTCATTCCCTCAACTTCTCTGAACAACATAGTAAAAAAAATCTAGTTGTGGCTTTTTTCTCTCCCTGTGGGGATAATTCAAAAGTGGCTGAACTGCCAAACTTCAAACTTCTATTATTGTTATTTAATATTAATATTAATATTGCTTTTGTATCTAAGACTAAGTGCCCAATTTGATGAGACACCAAAAAAACACATTACGTGTCAGTCCCTGCTTTGAAAAAACATGATGTAACATGTGAGAGGAATTGAAGAAGAGTGAATGATGACACTAAGGGTTGTGACACAAGGGAGGACAAGGAAACATTAGCAACAGGTTCTAGTACCACAGGCATTACTCAGGGCTTGCTAAGGGAAATATGCAACAAATAAAAAGCTTCTTGCTAAATTTAAAAATTAAATAGAATAAATGTATCAGACATTTTTCCCTTGGGAAAAAACCACAGGAATAAAATTTATTCCTAATGATTCTGCTGCATAATTTCCTCTATCAGTTAGGTATGAGAACGATGAATAGCTCTATGCTTTCTAATTTAATTCCTGGAAAGGACAAAGGAGATGAAAGAGATAAGAGACACCTGGACTAACTCAATCCGAAAAAGTAATGGAAAAGGGGAAAGAGTCATTACTAGTGGGGGATCTCATGGAAACTCTCAGGTGTGGTTCCAAGAAGGAAATGAGCCGCACAGTGTCCAGACTTGAAGAACTTTTATTTACTGTATTGGTTCTCCACTAGCAAGTGTTCGCTACCTACAGGCCCTCTGGAGGAACCGGGCTTGAACATCAATATCTACATTTTTGATTCTTGTGCAGACTGATAATAACCTGGGTCTAAGAAAAAATGTTTCTCGAATGTCTCAGTGAGGAGGGAGAGGTTAAATATCTGTTTCTGTAGTGATTCTATGTTCATGAAAGAATTTAGCAATTAAATTCTGAAGCCTCATAATATTAATAATTTTTTAAAATGAACAAAAGTCCTTTTGAAACAGAGAATATGACCTTATATATATTTGAAGACTCATTTGAACAAGCTGCCATGTGTATTTTGGCCTCTTTCCCCGTTTTTGAAAAGGAAAGCAACAGCTCTTGCTGGTGCAGGGAGCCAGAGGCAGTGAGAGTGCTTTGTTCCACAAATTTTAGTAAAGGTGTTTCTTTAACAGTGAGAATCAGGGGCAAGTTAACATACACAAAACGTCTTTCCTCAGCTATGATTTGCGTAAGCCATTCAGGTATAGGAGTAAAAAATGTGATAGCAGCTATCCATTACAAAATTTGCTCTGTGGATTAAAATACACATTGATTGTTCCAGCCTGGGGAGTCTTTTAACAGGGAGAATAAAACTATTTTAAACAGTTCAAAAAGTGTTTCTGTGGTTAGTGCCAGGTTACTTTCAGATATGATGCTGCAATTTCATCCTCACTGTAAATAGGGTTCTTAGTTTATGATGGGCAATAGAGACTACAATCCACCATCCTTAAGAATCCATCACTTAACATTTACATGTTCTACTCACACCCTTTAAAGCATGTAGAGCAAGGATGAGAAACCTGTGACAGAGGTTAGACAGGGCCCAAACTTTCGCCTCCTAGGACCCTCAGCCGCAGCATTTTGTTGATTTGGGGATGCTGTTTGCTGGCTAGTGCTAAGGCATGTGAGTGAGTGGTAGACAAGTGAGTGCATGGTGGATGAGGACATGGAGCAGGACCAAAGCAAACCAAGGGCCAAATGCAATCCAGAGTGACTGTATTGCTCTGCAGTGTGGCTTGGCAATCCCCAAGCAGCAGATGCACTCTTTATTTTTATTAGTAAACATTTTAGCCATGCTTTGGCAGCAATGTTGGTGAGGTGTGATATGTGGGATCTGCAGTAAAGGCTCTCTATTCTCCCTTCCCATACTGGAGAGGAAGCAAATCACCACATTACCTGCTGCTCTCTCAGGACTGCTGACATAACCATAAAGTGACGGCAAGTCCAACACTACTTACATTTCAGGCAGAAAGAGACGGAGGCAGAGGGAAGCCTTGCCTGGCTCCTTGTGCAACGCCTACAGTGGTCCAGGAGGCATCATTTCTGCAATCTGTTAAAAATCAGGGAGAAGTCAGGCAGGTTCCACACCAAACAGCTCCATACACTTTAAGACTACAGTTTCTAGCTAAATCAATAGAAGCAAGAGGAATTAAGAATGGTCGTGCCAAGTTTTTTAACTGATATAATTAAATCAGTTTTAAAATGCGTCTTTAGTTGCACTGATGCGTTCAGATCAGATCTTGGCCATCTTCTCCCCCTCACATACTTTCAGCCTGAATCCTCCTTGCCAAAGGGGCAATATGATCAAATCTGCATATTCTAATTTTTCAGAGCTCATAATATGAAAGTCTTTGAGAGTTGGTGGTATTTAGGTGCCCAAGAATCTAAGCTAGTTTAACACTGTTGAATCTAGGCCAAATAAGTGCTTTTAAGTTTTCCCCTTAAGCTCTTTGGGCTTCAGTTTTCCCACTTCTGAAATCAGAGTTTTGAAATCAAGATTTATGGTGGGAGAAAAATATCAGCTGCCTCTCACACAGAGATCTTTTCTGCTCTCACTAAACTGCCATGAATCTTAATTCTGAGCAAGAGGTTTTGAGATCCTCACAGCTGAGGATCACTGTTTTAGCACCTTCTGCAAGCTGAAGGGAAAAAAAACCCCCTCAGTACTGTCATTTTAAACCAGCCTATAACATTTCCCTAAGAAGTTATTTGGGATGTAAAATTATATCACACCAAACCACATCAGTCATCTTCTCAGTGAAAGACAAGAAGAATTTGCTATTTAAAGTATAAGTATTAATATTTTAACCAGCACAGATCTTTGCCTATAGTGAATGAACAGTTAAATAATTAAGCAAGAAACAAAATCTAAAATCTTACATGCTGGACTAGCTCCATCCTCTACTTCCTAGCCCAGTGACTTTTCCAAGTGTTTTTGTCAGACATATTTGTTCTGTGAAAATGAAATGTAGCTCTGCCTTAAAGTGCATCTACAAGACACACATGAGAGTCAGATCTCAACTGGGATCTAAATATTCCAGGCTGGTTTTGCCACATCAATATGAAACACACCATTTTTTGTTTTAACATTCTGCATATTCGATTTATTCAGCTTGCTTAGAACCCTCACTCTCCCCTGACATCCTAGATTTGAGAAATACTCACTTTGTGGGCTTGCAGCACACAGTTTTCTCTTATTTAAAACACACACAAGAAGAAAAAGCTCAAATTTAAAAAATAAAAACAAAGGAAAAGCAGGGGGAGAAGTGAAGGTGTTTCTGCAGGATACTCACTGAGCTGCAAATATTTATTCTTGGCATAGCATACACACACACACACGCACAGAGCAACTGCCTCCCACCTGCCTTCATCACTGCCCTGTGTGCATACACTGGGGCAACTGGGGGGAGAACTCGGGCTGGGGGCACCCAGCAGCAGGAAGATGCTGAGATGCTGGTAATGGGCTATAAGGCAGAATTCAGTTTCAGGTGATCACCCCCAGGGCATTCACCTGGGGATAGATCTTGTAAGGGGTTGAGCACTCTGGCCCTGATCCAGAAAATCATTTATACCCACAAGGAGTATACCCCAGTTAAGCATGCATTTCTGTGTTTTCCTGGATTCAGCTCAGATGGAGTAGTATTTCTTTCCAAGAGCTTTTTATTCTGTGGCTCACGAGAATGGCCTTCGCTCATCACGAGTATGTTCATTATTTCGGGTCAGAAAGAGGATCAGGCAGGAAGGCTTTCCCTCACTTTTGATTTCCGACGAAAGGGGGTAGAAATCCACTTTTCCCCTCTTTGAAAGCTGGTAGATTGCAAGCAAAGAGAATACAGTTTGTGCACTGTCTGTTACAGCCTGACCTGTCTTGTCACTGAAATCCCTCATGCATGTCTGCTTATCCTTGGAAAGGGGAAATATTATTTCTTCACATGTGCTAAATTGGGAAAGTTCATTGTTTTAGAAATCAGTCTGTAGTGATTGCTTTGGATATAATAATAAAACCACTTAAAAATTCTTCTGTGCAGCCTTTCCTTTCTCAGTAGGAAACATCCACTGTCCAGTACACTGATGCCTAATTGCAATCCACAGAATGCTGGAGAGAAGAGGAGAGAGGCCACATTGCAGTCCCTAGAGTCTTCTCTATGGTACAATTAAGTTCCCCCATGCATCTGTCTTGTTTTCCCTTTCTTATGTCCTTTCCAGGCAAAAACATTTTGTCCTGAGGGATGGTTTTATATTTTGTTTTGTTTTAATTATCTGAATTACAACATGTAAAAGTCATTATTTTACATTGTACAAAATAAATCCTGTTTTATTTATTTATTCACGGTTAGAGAAAAGTTTCTGATGAAGTTAAAAAAAAGTCGATTTACCTGCAAGGCAATTAGAGCCCTATTTATTTCTGAGTCAGAAATATCATTGGTTCTGGTATTAAATCAGTGAATAGAAAACTACATGGCATGGGGCCAGGGAGGGGGACAGCGTTAGCAGTCATTTAGTGTGACCACAGTAAAAGCTGAACAATCTGACACTCAGGCAGTGCTGAACTCAGGGAAAATGCAGCACTGACTCTCCCTGCTCACTTTTTCGTCTTTTTGTCTGTGATGGATATATAATAATTATATTTTACTCGAATGCCAGTGGAGATGGAAGTGCTGTTGCTAATGTAGAGGCTGTAAAGCCATCAGAGGAGCTTTAAGCAAATGTTATCTGTTTTACTGAAGAAATCAATTACACACAGATTGCTTAAACCAGTGACAAGCATAGTAAGGAGTAAAATCTGTTAAGCAGAAAAGTTACAGGCATCAACATGTACAGATTTACATGATAGATGAATACAACTGATGAAGAATTTTAGCTTACAAAAATTAAGGAAAAAGAGAAAAATAAGAGAAATAAAGTCTAGGAAAAAAAAAAGGCACTTCTTAATGTTCATCTCTATATCTTATGCAGCTGACAGGCTCCACCTTTCTTCGTCTCTCCTTTCATTGGCATGGAAAAGAGTTTGTCAGGACTCTGCTACCTGGAAGATGGGCAATTTTGAGGGACTTGGGCTTTGACACTGGTCAGTTGTTAATGGTCTGTCCAAGCTTGGTATTCATTAGAAATCTCTCTAGATTATTTGTGCTTTGCCATTTTGGTTAAGAAAAAAATTTAATAGTGCTGTGGCCTCTGCATTTAATCATATTATCATCTCATTGTTTCTGGGTACAAAACAATTTCTTTTAATTCTAAAAGAATGATTTATAAGATGATATGCATGTTAGCACATATTAACAATTACAACAAAGCATGAATTGAAATTGCTTGCCACAGAATCATTTATCTTTTACTCACAGAAGAGTGTTTGCACATGGTTGTGTTGGATGGGGCCACTTTGCATCTATATTTTCATTTTTAAGGAATAAGAAGCTGACATCTCTGCAACTCATGAGAAAGCATGGTGTAACTGGGTACTCAGAAGTGCTGAAAAATTAGCTACTGCTTCTGAAAGTATTGGCCATAATGATCCATAAGAGAAAAAATATATAGTCAAAACTCCTTTGACAAAAAAATCCCTAGTCAGATCTGCCTCTGTCTTGGCTTTTGCACTGCTGATACTCAGAGCATTAAACATCCTTACAGAGAATATCACTGTTCAAAAGGACTGTCAAGACTGTTAATTACTCAGGTGGAGTTAGCATACAGCTCATTAAACCATGTCAAAACTTTCAGTCCTTCTCCACTGTATCAGTCCCTTTAGGGGCTCTCGTACCAGGATAATTTGATTCTTAAAAATACATTAATTCAGATCATACATTACACCAACAAATTATTCTACTTTCTTTGTAAAACAGGTCTGATCCAACCAGAATCACTATTGCAGTGAAGACAGTTTCTGTAATTAATATGTAGTGGGTGTGTCTGGAGCAGGCAAGGAGCATTTGCAAGCTGTACTCTCCGACTAGCACTTAAAGAATGGTTATTGCCAGACCTTTAGAAGAAATTTATTTCTTGCAGTGGAAATATAAAAATGTTTCATTATTTGTATAAAACGTTTATTACAATTGTACAAAGTATTCACAAATCCATAGTCTGAACCTTGGGTGTGCAAGTTAAAGTATTACCTCAGTTTTGCTCCATAACAGTGGAAGTTCTGTGAAGATGATCAAAGATCATGTTCTCCCCACCCCAGTGCATGAGTTACCAAAACTTCTTCCTTTCAGCAAAAAGGACCTCTAGAGCTATTTAAAAAAAAAAAAAAAAAAAAAAAGAGTTAACATAAATTTTCAGAAGTTGCTTTATGGTTTAGAATCCTACATCTCATTATCAGAGGTGTTCCTGGTTCTTACAAACCTAAACCACATTACTCAGAACAGACTTTTCAAGAAGACCTCAAGTCCCACCCCTCCAGGAGGAGCTCCTGGTATTTTGGTGGAGTTTGCAGCCTGTGCACGCATTCAGCGCTCAGGATGCCAGGGTCCAAGTGACACAGAACCTCAGGGTTCAAGTTATTTTGGAAAAGGTCTTTAAGGGCACTTGAAAAAACTACTCAGAAGCTCTGAAGGTGTCCATGTGTGAAATGTTTGTTAGGGATAGTTACAGTTATCTTTTTTTTTTTTTTTAGTTCAAGCAAAGCATATTTGAAATGGTGAGTAAACTGGCTGAGACTGGTTTTCTTCTAATGTCTGCAAAACAAACTACAAAATTTTGGTTCGAACCCAAGCTTCTTGGGTTCACAGTACTTTATAATTACATACATCCTCATCCAAAACAATCAGGGTTGATTTACAGGAGTATGAAATTTTCCTTATGAATATAATTGCGTTCGGATGCAGTTTGTGAAAACTCCTTTTTTAATCAGGGAACAAAAAATAAGTATGCTTTTTATTATTCCAATGTACTGGATAGAAAGTAAGGAACCTGACAGTGGAAAAATAGTTTGCAGGGGGAGCTGGGCTAGTTAGTATAAGACTAGCTGCAAATTTTAGAACAAGGACGTGATTTTGCTCATTAGGTTCAGTCACTCCAATTGGTTTTAGCAGAAAATCTTTGCGTGGAATGTCTCGCTAGATCGGTCCAAAGTTTACAAGAGCTATGACTGAGGAGTAATCATCTACTACTGAGGAAGACCTAACTGTTAAACACATTTCCAAAATGACACTTCTAAAATGGTTTTCAGCTCTTGATGAATGAAAGCCATCATCACGGTGTTAAAGTCTAGTTTGTTGTTTTTAAAATGTGCACTCCACAGGAGCCAAATGCTCATTCTTACCCTGCTTTGCTGGAGAAAAAAATTTGGAACAAAATGTAGAGGACAATTAAACATGCAGAACACTTTCTCCTCCAAAATTCTCACATTGGTAGAACTACAATAATCTTCAAATTTATCACACCAGACCTCCAAGTGTGATAATGCATCTTTAAAATATGAACTTCAAGCTAAGATATTAAACATGTGTTTCCTTCTCCTATAGGATAAGTGCTGAAATGTCACACACTATTGGGGAAAATGACCCGTAAGTGTTTTTTTCCTCCTACTGGAGCAGTTAGTGTGGCGTGCAGTGAACCAAATCAACAATGTGATTCAAGCTGTCTCTGCAGCGTCATGGTGAAAGAAAGGATAAACTATAAAAACTACCCTCCTACAGCTCTTAGTTCTTGCTTCCCACACTTTAACATCTTCTGTCACCCCTGGCGCTGTTACTGACCCATGCTAAGCTAAACTAAAGGATGATAAGTTTGCTGCCTTTGCCCTTGTCCTAAGGGGCTGCACATTATCCTATCAAGCATCAGAAGCCATTTCTGTGGGATATTTGTCAACCTACGAAGTCCTTTTAGAACAAATGAAATGGGCAGCGAATTACAAAAATGTCATTCTCTAAAGGAAATGGATGAAGGCTTTTGTTCTCCAGTAATAAATAGATGCCATAGGCTTATAACACTATTTTTGTATTACATTTGACAGGGTTACTATTTCCAGTTCATTAAGGAAACAGCTTGAAAACTATTTTTTCATATGCTTTTAAAAATGTTTTCCCAGTAATAAATATAAGCAATAGCTCGCATAACGTTAACTTCAACAACAGGATTCATTTCAAGGTACTTGTATTAGGGATTACTACATATAAAATGACAAGTTTTAAATATATATATTTTCAGCATATACAGATGCTTATTTAGCTGGCAGGTGATGAGGATATAAGCAATAATGCCTGTCCCAAATTTTTAAAATATTTTAAGATTGTTTTTAACTTTATCTTTCAGTAGACCAATTTTCTTGTGCATGATGGTCTTATGGAACCTCATGATATATATACCATAGGCTAAGGTCAAGCAAAGGAATAATAACTCACTTCCTTAAATGAATGCTTCAAAGTAAATCTTCTATGTTTAATAGCAGTAAACAGAGGTCAGGATGACACTCTCCCAGGCTTGAGAATAAAGCCTGTGTGTTAATATTCTCCAAGAACTACAGCTGCATCTCTGGGTGACAAAATGTTTGCTAAAGTGGGTCCCTGAAAAAGTATTTTACAGTGCTATGAATGTTGTATATTTGAATTTTTACAAAAAGCTAAACTGAGACACACATGTAGTAGTACACATAATGGTACTTTGTTACTTTCTTTCGCCATTAAATATCATGTTAAAATGCTTCATAGAGGATCATTAACTATTTTCGCACACAGGAAGTTCTTTCTGAAGATGCTAACTAAAAAATTAAGTGATATGTGATATATTCACAGTAGTGAACTTATCTTCTATGTCAGTCATAGCATTAATGTGTAAAGGTGTATTTCTCTCATCATCCACTAATCAATTATTAAGGGAACATTTTATTTACATCAAAGTGCTATAATATTTCTTACGTTTACAGCTTATTTTTGCCTGCAAAATAGCCTTTCAACTACTGTATTGCTGGCACTAGTTATTGTTCATTGCAAGTGAACATTTTGTTAATAAGAAGAGCTCAAAATTGATTTTGCAGGAAGATAAATCAGTAAACCAGACTATTAACTGGTCCCCTGCTTTGTAACTATTTCACTAATTCCAGACTAATTATACTCAGATCTTTATTAGTTAGATCTTTTCACAAAATAAGCTGGACCTGGACCAAATGTAGGGTGAACAGTGAAGAATATATTGATAAATGCACTCCTTCATTGTAGTGTATTTTTCAAGACACACACCAGTGCACATTTCAGATTAGACTCTGTCCCTTAGTTATCATTAGTCAGGCAGAGACAACTAAACTTTACGATGAATAGCTCCCGGCGGTCTGGTACATTCCCTTTCTCCCCCTACACGCCAGAGCTGTATTCTTTCATGCACGCCTTCCCACCCTCAGGTGAACTCAGACTCTTTGAGACCTGGAGTAGCTGGACCTTGCCAAGGTGTACTTCGGGGGGATTTCAGCTCTCCCTTTAGCTGAGGCAGCTGGAATTACTCCTGGTTTTAGGCTGAACTGCTGAATTTCTTCTGCTGAAACAGAAATGACAGAGGGTTTTTTTAAAAATGATGAAATAATTAACTAGACAAAAAATGCTTCAAGTGGAAATAAAAGTTTCATGTGACACTTCCAAAATGTTTAGCTTTTAGGCACTTTTAATGAGAGTCTTGGAAATGAAGGTTAAACTTACAAAATGTTGTTGTAATGGAAGGGGATACTGTGGTGGAAGTCCATCATCTAGACAAAGCAGGTCCAGTATTAAATTTCTTCCTCTGCCTGATTGATAAAGTGAACAATTTCTCTCCCTCTATGATTCAAAGTGGGATGTCATCAGTAGAGGGAAAATAACCTATCCCTATGGCTATGACTTTTTCCTCGGACACTGGAGATTGCCTGTTCAAAATTGCTCAGGAAGACCAGAGAACAGTTCCATCCCTTCTGAGAGCTGGAAGCACAGCGTGACCATGGGGCTTATCAGGTACAGAGGCATCACCAGCTCTGGTGGGGATAGGTGGCAAACACGGTCTTTTATTTCCTCATTCTGTATTGCATACCAACATCAAACCAAACTGCCAAACTAAATGCTGTTATTAATCCCTACTGTGATTTGATCTGGGAGAAAAATATGTTTTTCTTCCCCGTTATCATTCTTCCCTTAAAGTGGGAGCCCTGTGAAACTATGTTCCAAGGGGATTTTCATTGCTCCTGTATTTTCTGGGGCAAAGCTGCTTTCAGTGTTAATAAGAGCTCCACACAGGCATGAAAGAGCATGTTAACTTCACACAAAGGTTAAAACTTTCAGAATGCGTTATCTGAATTATCTTATGAAGAATATTATGTCATGTTAAAGGTTATTAGCAGTGTTGCGATCAGACTTTAAGGATGCCCAGATCCTGGTTTTTTTCTGAAATAGTGAGCTTCCTGCAGCTTTTATGGATTTCAGGGTAGATGTCAGCCCTCTTCACCTGTGAAAGCCAGGCCCACCTACTGAGATTCAGCTGCCAAGAAGGTATGTTAGCAGCTAACTTTAATACACCCAGTTTGGAAAAAATCTGTCTTTGATTTTTTAGCATTCATCACTGCCTGCTCTAAAGAGTTTGGGGATATTACTCTGTGCTGTCGAACAGCTGCTGCGTTTCACTCCAGGCATGTATGAAGCGATCACCGTAGAGTTTTTCGTACCAATTTGCTAGGTTTGCATAGCACTCTGGGATCCCGTAGATGAAAGGGACTGTATCGCGGTTAGATTACTGTTACAGCGAAACCTGTGCTAACAGGCACAAGCTAACCTTAATCACCTGTCCTAACACCCAATAAAATTTCTGTGTCTGTGCAAGTTCCCTTCTATGAGTTACGCTATATTATGTGACTACCTGTTATAATGGCCAAAATAATACCGGGTCCTTTTTTGGCTGATAAGAGGATTTTACTTTTGATAGTGCATAAACCTGTGAAAAGATTCAGGAACAGGAAAAGACCATCTGGCGCAACAAGCTCGCCTTTGCAAGCACTCACAGCACAGCTTTTCTGAAAGAGGAGCTGCTATAATATTAGGCAGGTCTGAATCCTTTACAGGCAAAGTTTAATACGAACTCTCCAAGGAAAACACCCTGAATAGTAAACATGAAAAGCCATTTTAAGAGATACACTTATTTTACTCTGCCGATCTTACAGTTTCTATTACAATGGGCCTTAAAATGCTAGCTGTAATCCCAGAGTCAGCTTCGGCTCTAGGAAAGCTCTTCCATAAACACTGAGGTGTCTACCTGCGTTACAGCACACGGTGCACGTCTCTCAACCGGCTGCTTGTGTTGCACTTTGATGGACGGACTGTTACAAGCACTCTCACAGCTGGTAAAAATCAACGATTTGGTGAGTTTAAATTAAAGAGTGCATTCATACCTACCCACACACAGTGGTCACACTTACAGGTGTTAGAGATATTACCAGGTCCTGTGGTTTTTCTTTCTTTACCCATAAACCCACAGTGCAGGGTAGTTTCTCCACATCACTAAATAAAAATCTCCAGTTGCTGCAAATGCAGACACATGCTCACACACTGTGTTTTTATACAGAATAGACAGAAGCAAATAAAAACCAGACATGTACAGTAACTGTTGAGATGAGTAAGTTCATCAGTTATTTTTCTAAAGGTCATTAGCTAATGCAGAATAGCTGGTATCGTATGTAGCTGAAGAGTGAAACAGAAATCAAAAGTGTCATCACATTTAAAAGCAAGAATTTACTTACAAACCCATGATCTATAAAACCAATAACAAACTCCCAAATTAAGTCACAGATAACTTTGTGAAACCTTAATAATAGTAGTAGTAATATTAATAATAATAATAACAATGAATTTGCAGTCATACTTTACCTTCAAGTTTAAGGATTTCAATATGCTTGACAATCAGTGAATATCTGAGAAGTGCGAGTCCTGCAGGTAAATAAATTAAGGCCTGGACCACAAGCCAGGCTAAGGAGCAGGGCTCAAAAATCCCACTTCAGTCCCATGCAGTGACTATTGCACAGTTTCCCCCAAACTAGAGTAACCCATTCTTCTGCAAGCAAGTGCTCAAAAATGCAAAGTATTAGATTATGGTAGTGGTTAATTTGAACAACAAACCATTTGCGTACACTCAATAGCAGCTGAGAACAATTGGTCTTCATCATGGCTGACATAAGTCTTCATGACTTGTTTGGCAAAAGGAGTAAAACAAATTAATTTATGTTAGATATTACTTCAGCAGGCAAGTAGCAAAATGTTTTTCTTGGCTCCTGATTCACGTATGCTGCAGCAGTGTGACATGTATAAGAGTGGGAGATATTTCCTTCCTCCCAAATCCTTTCACATCTCTAGATTACCAGAGGGTAATGACCATGCCATGAAACCAAGGTCAGTTCTCATCAATTTCAATGAACACTTTTACAAAGAGTGAGCCTGGTCCAAGAACTGCAGTTTTCATTTACCAAGACACCTAAAAAGAGCTAATATTTTGAGAAACCTGTGAATTCTCTCTGTTATTTTCAGCATAAAATGAAACTTGACTAAAAGTGGGCATTTCACAGTATTTGTCACATGAGCCCAAAAGTGCAAGTTTAATGCTACCAGACAAGGGGGAAACATCTACCACCTCACAGAATGTGTAACTTAAAGAAATGGACATTATTCCAAGGATGCCATAAATGGCATTTCACTTACAGACTCACTAAGTAAAAGTATACTATTTACCTTTGATAATCCAAATCGGGTTTTGTATATGGCTCTATCAGTGGCAAAAAAATTAGAGGGGAAAAAAAAAATTAAAGAAAACCCAATGCACTGCAGAAAGTATTTATGTTCAGCTGTGTTCCCCTAATGTTGTCACACATTGTTTTTCTCACAGTAACTCAATGCCACAGGGCTGTTGGCATAGAAATGTCTCGGTTTAATCAGCACAAAACATCCAAACAAGTCTTAATCATATACATTACATGAGATAAACATTTACAAAATTAATATTGATGTTGCCTATGCTAGCAAGCAAACCTGTCAATGTGGGAGGAACGTACCATTTTAATAACAGTAACAAATGCTCTAGAGCCCATGCGTGACTGAACCACTGACCTTGCTACTACAACCAAGTGCTTTAGTGCCCTGTTTTTCCCTGGCAGTGTGCTCCTTATCCATACTGAAAAAAGTTGCCTTCTATTTAGTGAAGGAAATTAGGACTAATTTCTTACAAAGATTGATTTTCCCATGTTCAGTGTTTACTGAGTTACCCTAAATATATATAGTGATATAGAAAAGTGTTCTTCCCAATAATATTTCAGGAAAACATGATTCTTATTTATACTGTTTTCATTGCTTTATCCTTAGTTTGCATATTAGGATACCAAGGTGAAACCAAGACAGAAACTCATCAGTTCAGGATCATGAATGGTTTAAATTCCTCCCAAAAGTTTGTAAAGTGGCTCACTTACCCTTACCAGGGTAACCAAGCATAAACTGTTGACAAAGGCATCATAGTCATGGACACAGAGGCCAGAAAGCATTACTTTTGATGAAGCACAGTGAAAGTCCTAGGGGAAAAGACAGGGAACAGAGACCTCCAGGCATGGGGCACATCCTTACCTATGGTATCATTCAGAGCAGGAATGTCCTTCTGAAGAGAATCTCTTAACTTGCCGTCTTCTGACATTTTGATTTGCATCATGGAGTGGTCTAAGAGTGCCTGTGCTGCTTTCCAAGTAAACTGGCAGCACTCACCTACTGCTCCAACTCCTGCTGGATGTTCAGTTCACAAGACCAGATGAGATGTAGCACATAGTAAAACCTTTGCAGGGCACACATTGTGGTAATTCAGGTCTTCAGCATCAAGAGTTTCACTCCACAGATCTATTCTTTCTGGGCTACACTACTTGCTAAAGGCACCATAGCTTCTATGAGCCACAGCCCCTCCTGCTGCTCATTCGTTCCCCTGATGTGCTTTACCCACTTGAAAATATATGCAGAAGTATATGCAGAAAAATAACTGAGAGAAGTGAAACAGCTTCAAAGAAGTTTCAACTCATTATCCTCTTTATTTTTAAGATACAACATGGCTAAACCATTTTATTTCAATACCCACCTAGAGCTGAACACAGAAATATGATAAATGACGGAAAAATGAAAGGTGAATGGTTAGGACATCTACAGTAGCACAACCACTTTTTCTTGCATTGCTTTTCCCATCCACCCTCTCTTCTGTTACTGTTTTTTCATCAAATGGCATATCTTCAAACTCAATGGGCTTTGGGTCAACACTATTGTAGCCTTCACACCTGTGAAGTGGCTTTAATTCTTCAGGAAAACACCCACCATCTGCAAGATCCCCATTTCTTCTGCCTCCAGACCCGGCTCGGGTTTTCATTTCCTTCTGGTCCAGTTAATTCATCAGCTTTCATGCTGTACAAACTGGTTTCTTTAACCAACCCCAGCTACTTTGCACCCCTAATTTACCTGCTTCAGGTCTGCCCTACAAGGCACAAAGCATTGCGATGGGTACCCCTACTGTTCCTCAGTCTGCAGAGTTGCCATTGGACACATTCCTACAAAGATAAAAATGGAGAAATATGACTTGTTCTGTCACAGCACACACACTGCTCAGTGCAAAAGAAATGCCACATATGCTAGAACTCATTTTTCATACTAGACTAGTGTGGTAGATAACAACTCACATTAACTTTAATGGGCCTAAAACAGCTTACACAGGACTAAATTTGGCCCATAGGAACTATATTAAATGTGATCTTAAACTGATGTATTCAAAATATATAAATTAATGTTTTTATTTCAAGCTGATATTATACTGTTCAGTGTATTGAAAAGGTCACTGAAACATTAAAACCTGTTTATTAATATTAAACAATAGTATATAAGTTTTTAAATTGAGGAAAAGCCAGCAAACATTGAAATGACTTCCAGCTACAGATGACCTGTCAGGTCATTTTCTATAGCAAAGAATGAGCAATGACCCTGTCACCCTGTAACGAGCTACTTCTAATCTGCCTAAAACCATTTCAGGACCCTCTTGTGCATATTTACTTACAGAAGCCTAACTCTGTCCATCTCCAAGCACCTCTCCATACACACCCAGTCTTCAGACCATCCTCCTGATCTGCTTGCAATACTGTAATTTGTACAGGCTTGCCAACAACATGTACTTTACTTAGGTAATTTGAAAGGAAAGAGGGAAGAGGGAAAAGAGATGGCTGCTCCTGATGCAGAACAGCATTTTTTTCCTCCTTTCTAGTGGGTGAGCAATAAAAGATTTCTGAAGGCAGTCTAGGGGGCTAAACAAGGTATCTGATCCTGGAAAAATACATCCAAGCGATACACTGTGATAAATAATGGTGATAAAGTTGAGGGGGGGGCAGGGGTTGGAAAGGGTTGCATTTTTTTTAGTATATCATTTAGTATTTCAACTCAGTATGTCAATTAAAAATGTCTCTTTTATGTAAGTTTATATGTCTATTTTATACGCATGTATTATACATATATAAATATATGTTTACATGCAGACTGCGTGGCAGGTTTTCCTGTTCCATCACATTATCAAGGAAATCTATTAAACATTTGTAATCCCAGGCAGATACACACGCTCCAAATATCCAAATCAGTGTGCCTGTAAACACACACACATGCACATACAACACTGCAACATCATCTGTATACGGATATAGCCCTACAAATATGCCGCAGGATTCACGCAGAGCCACACAGTGCTAGCATTATGAAAAGCAGCAGAAGCTGGGCCAGCTCTTCTTCCAGGGAAGCCTGCAGTAACAACCTCACTGAACTCCATGGGAGCAGAGCGGTACCAGTGCATCTAATGAGGCATCTTGACCACACACAAACAGCTTACCCATAAAGTGTATATATGCATAAACTATGTACTTATTGCATGCCAGAGGAATGCACATCTGCATATAGCTACATAAATCTTAAGCACAGAAAATATATGCTAAGGCTATAAAAATTGGCGTGCTAGAACCCAATGGGATGCTCACATTAGAGGAGATGAGGTGGATATTGTCTGAGCTTTTGCGTGCTTTTGGCTGTAACGCAGGCAAAAGACTGCCTGAGCTTCCCTCTCTAGTTTTGTTTTTTATCTAAACAGGGTGGTGGAATGAGTACCGAACCTCCACCAAAGTGTGGAAAAAACCCCACTTCAATCAACAAGTTCGGTGTTTTCACAATTTTCATGTCATTGCAGGTGATAAAATATACACAGTGTTCGCTTTGGATCTGTAAAAGGCTTTTCCCCCTGCTCCAGCTCTAAAGCTTATTTTACATTTTAATACTTCAGACAGTAGCTTGTCCGGCTTCTTTTCATCTCTACCTTTTCCCCCTCTTCTTTCTTTCTCTCTTTTTTAAGCATTGTATTACATGAAATTCAGCCCTTATTTGGCAGGATTTTATGCAGTCTGTGGTGAGAGCTGAATTCTGAAAATGTTCAGGAAACACTGGCTAAGTGGGGAAATTTATTTGCCTGAGCCAGAGATAACATCTTTCTTACACTTCTTTTTAAAACACTGGCACTTGTCAAGCAGAATTCTCCTGTTCCCCCTTTCCCCTTTCTCTCATAAACACACACGTGCACACTTATTAAAGATGCAGCAGAACTTAGCTGCCACTATAGGCTGGAGTTTTTATTCGTTCTGTTTCTACACCCAGTGAAAAGAAAAAAAGAAGAAATCAGAGATGTTGCAAAACCCCCAATTTTTTTTCCTTCCCTTTCCAGAACATTCAGCCCTTCTCATCCTCTTGTTTTTAAAAAATGATCTATGCCTCCTGTGCCAGCCAGGCTTTCACATTTTTCTTCATTAGAAAGTACATCTGTAAAGCAAAGTCAAAATTTTGGCATTTATTTTTATGGTCACAAGGTAATGTTCTTCACGTAACATAATCTAAAACATAAACAGTGAGGGTGAAGCCGTCGTTTCTCATCGAGGGCACAGGACAAAATTGAAGAGTAACAGCGCACACACTGATTCAGAGCTCTCTGCTCGCCCAGCACAGCTGCGCCTTACGCGTTTTGGGGAGGACAGCTGGGGGCAGAGCAGGTCATTTGGCAAAATCATTTGGGGGTAGCGAGGAGCGAGGCTGAGGACAAAATTAAAGGCGCAAGTCTATAAGGAGAGAGGTTTAATGCCTGAGCGCTCGTTTCGAACTGTGACCTAAGGTTTGGCTGGGCACTAACCACAGCATGCCTCATCAGCTCCTGTCGCGGGTACCCCGGGGGATACCTCCAGCAGGGAGCCAGCTCCAGAGCCGCATCCTCAGCCACCAGCTCGCTCACACACTCCCGAGACCCTGCCGAGAAATCAGCATGCAACCCAAGAAAGCATCCTTTCCTCTGGAATAAAAATTAATATTACTTGTCATATTTCATGTCTGAGCTCTTTTCATGCTTTATCCTCTGGTAATGAGGGCTAAATTACCAATATTAGTAGATTTTCATGGCTAGCACAGAAAGAGCTGTTACCAGAATAAATGTTTGCATTGCTTCTGTTGGACACAGGCTTTGCTAATGCAGCTTTGCTAATTATTTCTAAATAGGCAATAATCTGCATCCCCTAGTGCTGGGTAGTGGATTGGCCACGTACCTGCTATTTCCCTTATTTACATGTTTTACAACTTTATCAACTACACTAATTACACTCTGAACACTGTTTAAAATTTTCTGTTAATAGAGATACAATGATGCACCAGAGGATGTGTATTTATGCCATAATTACGCCTCTGTTCCTGCGATGCAGTCTCCAATTAGCTGTCGACAGTGGCACAAGCAGCTGCCTGATATTCTAAAGCAGTGAAACATCTGCACGGCGGATGATACGCTCACATGGATTTTTTTTTTTTAAGCCTAGAAATTTACACCCAAGGGAGTGCAGACAAATAGGAGCCTGTCATGTGTAGGGATGATTAGAAATCCTCACCATGGCAACATTGGAGCAGCCATGTCACAGAGTGAGGGGACACATGTCTAGATGAAGGCGCTAAAAACATTTGCCTTTTTTTTTTTTTTTTTTTCTCCAGCATTCCCAACTTCCCTCCCTCCCCCTCTCCTTTTCATATTCTTCTCTTTGCATCTAAAGCCAACCAAAACAGCAGGTGAAAAGGCCAAAATCTGCAGCCCATGCAAGGAATATGACACAGTAGATTTAGTGTCAGGAAAACAGCGAGCAATCAGAGGATGCTGCCAGGCATCCACTGGATATTTTCTTTCAGATGGGGGAGGGAAGAGGTGGAAAAATAAAGGAGAGAAAAAATATGGGCATCATTCAAAATAAAGCTCCGATGTCTTGATCCTAGAATGACATTTAATAGATAACTTCCATTTAACCCTCATTAACAATTTTTCTCCGACTAGTTGACCAGCCAGCATGTACTGATGAGGGGGGAGGGGAGGGAAAGAAAGGTGAAAGCCTGGTATAAGCCTCTGTTCCAGCATTCCATTTCAGCATTGAGCCATTGTATGTATAGAAAGTGTAACAGCTGACAGACTCACTGTATTCTCATCTTTATACCGAAAATCTTAATTGTACAGATGAGGACGTTAATTTTATCAGGCTCCTTCTGGACCATTGCTATTTGCAATGTAATATCAATTTCATATAATAAAATCATCATAATTAGTCAAGGGTATCACTGTAGAATACAGGCTCGCCTCAATTGCAGGGAGATGGCATTGGTTTAGATTCAAACCTCTGGTTCTTACCCCATCTACCTACCCTTTCTGTGACTGGTCAAATAGATATTCCTACCAATATGTTCAGAAAAGGCTCCAGAGCAGTCCAGAAATCTTGCAAAGCCAGCTCATCTTATAAGATTTCCTTCATTCAGTCAGATGGAGAATTTGAGAGACCAGCTGCACTTGCCTGAAAAGAGCTCACTGTACTTTGCTCTCACTGGATCTTGAGCCTCAAACACCAACTCTAAGCTGCTGCTTCTACCTGTTTTTAAATAATGATGTCTTAATAAACATTTTATTTCTAAACCACTGGCTAACCTCTATGGTATCTAAAATATTTAGTGAGGCCTTTATTTAAAACACAAAATTCATGATTCTTAATATATTTATGGTCTGAGTGCCCAGGGGTCTAACTGATCTCCCGAAAAAAAATCAGTGTAGAGCAGATAGCTTGTAAAAATTGAGTTACAGAGCTGTGGAGGAATACTTTGGTAACACAGCATTTCAAAAGCGAAGGTCCCAACTATAGCATCAGAGGCTACCACACCTACAGGCACACCACAGACCTCAGCATCAGGCTTTGCTCCAAATGTCTCTGCCTGTGCTGTAGAAGTCAGGCCCCTCGTGCTACTTCTAATTACATTCCAAGCAAAATAAGTAAATTAATTAACATTTACTGACTTCAGAGCATGTGCTCTAAATATCTTGAGAATGAGTAACTAAAACATTTTTGGAAGGTAATGAGGAAGTTTCCGGGAGTAATTGCTGAGCGTATGCAGAGCAACTCTGCCTGGTGTTATAGGGTACCTATGTCACCGTACCATGTGCATAAATTTCACTTGTTATTCATTGTGCATACCCCGTTTTGCTCAGTTCTCATACAGGAGAGCATGATATTGAAGAGCCACTATGTGTCAGTGCAAGGACAGAGTTTATCTGATAAACAAGTCATTTTTGGAAACTGCAGATGCTCCTACTGTGAAGCATTAAACGTGGCCCCTCTTAGATACACAGAATGGGGTTCTGGTCGACTGAGCACAGGCTGATAAGCTCTGCACAGCTCTGAATGCTGTTTGCCCACATACTAATGTTAAACAAAAGAACTGCAGACTGCAGAGAAAGGATGCAGGTCAGACAACTAAATTGCTTAAACCCTTAGGCAGCCTTCTGAAAAGAAAAGGCATGAAAGAAGCTGATATGAGCTTTTATGCAGAATTGTTCTGTTTATTATCCCTGTTAAGAAAATGATGGCAAGTATCTTGTTAAACTATATATTCCCAAATAAGACAAGAGGACAGCCACCTACTAAACAAGATACAGTATGCCATTGGTCATTACGTGATCAGCCATAGATCTGTTTTACATTATTTTCAGATTATGAATATACTAAAGAGACAATAATAAGGCTGTACAGATAATAACAAATGCTGTTAAATTGCATTTTTTGCATTAAGTCATCTGATTTGTCATTGGAAGTTTGCAGGTAATAGCAGTCTGTCATTGTAGAAATCTACTTCATGTTAAAATTTCACAATCTTGTATTAAAACTTTGTTAGAGTACAATTGTTATAACTCTATTCAACTACATTATACGACAACTTAATAATAAATCTATGACAAAGTATATCATTGTGATAACATCTAAACTTGCCTTGGATGAAACAGTGATATGATTTTATTACAAGATTTCTCCTATTGCTAGCATATATTGAAAAGTAACACTTGTCTGGAAAAACTCAGGGGGTGGAAAGCGTACATGTCTCAACGGAATCTATGCTTTCCCTAAAGCCCGCTTGGTTTGCTCACCCCAGACATCACAGTAGAGTCTTCGTCTTTCATTGCAGTGTGTTTCTCTCTCCATCTCTCTTACACACCCACAGGTGCATGCACGTGTGCACACACATGGCACAGACAAAGTGGAGCAGAAGGATACCTAAGGCTTGGGGTGTTGAAGTCTACCTATCAGTAGGTGAGCCACTAGCAAAGCCAAAGCGTAGAGAGGCTGCATCTGGAATTACTGTAGCCTTTGTAAAGCAGAGACTGTGAATTGCCTGTTTATCAGGAAAAACAGAAGAATGCCTCGCACTCCGAGACTCATAACAGCAACAAAATTAAACCTTCTGCTTTTTTATTAAAATACATATATAAGATATCACAGGATTCCATTGTCATCTTCCTGACATATGCCTCATCTGATTACACATGAAAACCGTTCCTAAAGAGGTATTGCAAGAACGCACTGCGATTATCGATTTGAATACACACGCACTATGCCCCTCAACTCGCTGGACTGAAAACTGTCACTTCGCAAATAAAATAAACAAACTTATTACAAGTAGTGGTGTAGCCCTGGTCACCAGGAGAACAGCTTCACACCTGGAACAACTTTGATTGATGGGACAAGTGCCAAGACCGCGTCTTTCTGCAGAGTCCTGTTACAACCTAGGACCTGTATGGAGTCAAGAGACCACTTCAACCCCTTTGGTCCTTAAAAGCGTGTGTCTCTCATTGCAGCCCAGGATGAATTCCAGCATTCACAGCCCTTCTCGTAGCACACCAGCGGTGGGGTAGGGTGCACAGCAGATCAGTTCAAACAAGTGGAGAGTTTGTTCAAGGGCCCACAGGACATGGCACAGCTTAGTAGCCTAGAAGGAACGAGGTCATCCCAACAATCCGAAAAGAGTCACTGGGCAGAGCTGGTGAGTGAGCCACTTACCCACTTCTCAAGTGGAGGTAAAATACTGCATTTCTAAATATATTAAAAAAAAGGAAAAAGAAAAAAGCAAAGAAGGCAGCACAAATACTATGCTGTGAAGTGGTTTAACTACTACATCCAGAAAGCAAAGTCAACCCATCAACTCAGATGTTGCAGTTGTCTCGGAGAACGAGACAAAAGGTGCTATACTGCTTTTTAAAATATCTTACCTGGTACTCACCATCTCAGCGAGAGATCCCTTTCCTACGTGTGATGCATATATCCTAAACAATATTGATTTTTCAATTTGGTGAATGGGGAAATTATTTAGCTTGAGCCAAAGGGGATGTTTCCCCCTCTAGATAGATGAAAAAAATGCATATTGAACAGAATACTTAGCTCAACAATATTTTTTTGTTTGTTTTGTACACTTAAACTTGTAAATTTAAAAGTATTGAAAACATCACTGCAAAATACAAAATTGAAAGTTTTAATTTTGAAAAGCACCTGAACGACTATCATAACATTAATATTTATCATTGCCTCACGGTGCTTTTCGATCTGAACAATTACTTATTACAACTAGATTTTCAAACAGTCTTGGTCAACCAAAAGTAGCCTGACAAGTGGTAAGAAATAGCCTGCTTTTATCCAACACCCCTGCCCAATGAAGTAAGAAAGTGTAGCTGTCAGTATGTTCAAAATAAGAAGCAGGATCAGAGAGATCAAGGCTGCCTCTGCATTGTGGTTTAGGTTGCTGGGCCAGAGAGCAAGTTATATCCTTGGACGCATGATCCCCAACCTGTCACCCGCATTATGGATTAATCTTGCACCTACGGTTTCTGGCTGCTAAGAGTTTGGATTTGAGCATGAGCTATTGTGGACGTGCCCTCAGTCATCTGAACTCACACAGGCAGGAGGAATTGAGCCCTGTGACTATATTTACCTGAACACATGCACATAGACAATTCATACTTGTGTATACAGGCTTACACTACTATGTTTTGCTACTGCTTAGTGCTTCTAGCTCAAGTTGGTTTTATGGAGTTTTGTATACAGGTTCTATTCCTTCTGCAAGTAGAGCTTTTCAAGTTGTTTATGTAATCCCTATAGGTAGACGCTGTTAGAAGTTTTTATTTCACAGTTTTGACTATTTTGAGATTTTAGCCACTAGTAAGCTTGTCTCCTCCCCATCCTTCATAGTTCAGTAACTAGCAAGGGATTAATTTAGCTAATAAAAGTGGACGATACCAATATGATCTGAGGACTATATATACCTCCTGTTGTTGCAGATTTATTGCAGAATAAATAGTCCAGTACAACCTGAAAGGTGCTCAAAGCCACAGCACCTGGTACTGAACTGTCAGAATTATTCCTACCTTTAAATGACAGAGTACACATACACTGCCTTTAGATTCAATTTATTTTTAACAGTAGGAGGTTTCATAATTCATTTGAAGAAAAATTATATACAGCTAACAATCTTTTTCTGAGACTAAGACCTTTATTGATTTTATTTGTTTGGGGGGGGGGAGGGGGCAAAAAAAAAAAAAAGGACAAGCTTTATGAATGTCTATCTTACTTCTATCTTACTTTATTCTTCTTCTCTTTTGTCTTTGTTTCTCTTGGGACATAATCCAGTAAAATGCTGAGCATCCTTGATATGTAATGTTTTCTGTGGGACTTACACCTTTGTGTATCAGGAACATTACTTACTTCTTCAGAGACAGACTTTATCATCTTGCAGAATAATATGTAATTTATTGGCTTTTGCAAATTTAGAGGTTCGCTCAGATGTAATGTATTTCAGTATGTTTCTAAATGTATGAAACGTTCTGTGCATTTCAATGATATTGCTGTAAATTAATGAATCTACAAAAAAATCTTTTTTTTTT
This sequence comes from Pelecanus crispus, assembly GCF_030463565.1. NCBI lineage: Eukaryota > Metazoa > Chordata > Aves > Pelecaniformes > Pelecanidae > Pelecanus > Pelecanus crispus. The sequence goes on from NC_134645.1 coordinate 86,641,002, forward strand.
TTTTTTTTTTTTTTTAGCCAGATACAGCTTATCCATTGCTGGATCATATGAACTTTATCCCTCTAGCAAACCTATTCAGAAGAAAGCCTTGTATAGCAATTCCCAGATGGTGAAGAATTGTTTTTATATTTCAGTTAAGGACTGAAATTGGGAAATTTCTCTTTCACACCTCAATTTCTGTGTAGCTTGCACTATTATGCTCAGCTGTATTATAGAGCAAGAAGCCTTTAAAATATGTAAATTTCCAGATGAATTTCTGAACAGAGAATGGTCGTACAGACTCAACACATTCCAAAAACAGAGAATGTCAAAAGAAAGGAAACAGATCAAAACACTGTTTTTGACATTACTTTCAATTAAAGCTGCATCTGTGAGGTCCACATACGCTTGGTGAATTTTTAAGGAAAGAAAAGACATGAAGGAATTATTTTATACTGGATGGTGGAGGAATACCAAATAAATGGCAAACACTATTTCAGTACATTAAAATCCCCTCTGGTACTGATTTCAGAAGATTGCTTTCACTGTCTTAATCCCCAAATTATGCTATTCTGAAAGGAAAATCTGACTTCTCAAATTTTAGAAAAAACCTCAGAAATCTTATGAATTAGATGAAACAGAATATTGCCTGCATTCTTATTGTACCTCAGAGCCTCATTATTTTAGTATACTGTCTAAGTCAATAAATGTATTAATTGATGGAGATTCTATTATTTCTTGTAGGAAATTCCATGACAATTCCAGGTTTTAAATACCTGCTCTTTTTAGAGAAAAACTGAGTGTCAACACCACTGTACATTTATGCGAACAACTCCCTCAATACTGCATGCAAATGATGCATTTTAGCATTCAAATGAGCATTTAGGGTTTTAAGCAGAAGTTTACACACAAGCGTCTGACATATGTATTCCTTTATATATAGCTAGTATGAAAGAAGCCTATCAGCTCGACTTAAAGACTATAAAAACAATACCGAAAGTAAGAGGAAAACAAGCCTTGTGGGCAGAAGAAAACAAGAGCAAACAAGAATGTTTAAAGGTTTGTCTCTTTCACAGAATAAGAAACTTTCGACAGAAAAATAAAAACCAAACCACAAACCCCCCAACTTCTAAAATCCAGAGCAAAAGCCTGTTTATTTCTGTGTGATTTTACATTTTTGACACCTCTTGATTATTGGAGCAGCAGATTTTTCTATGTCTAGGTCTTTGGTGAGACATTTTCCTGAGGGTCTGCCCCACTTGGCACAAAATTCCCATGCCCTATTGGTGCAATATATGGTGTCCTTGCCAAATGAGGCTGGGAGCATCGGTTCATGTGAGTGGCAGGAATTGCCCTGGTTGGCTGTAAGATCACCTTGCCAACAAATTTGACCTGACATACCCAGCCGAAGTTGATATATGTGCAGTAGTTACTCAGGCTAAATTCCTGATCAATATGTCAGATTTTAAAAGTGATTGCAACAAAGTAGATCTGGGATTATGAGGCACCTGCATTTGCAGAGACTGTAAAAGACAAGTCTCAGACACTTGTATTTTGCATGTCACGCTTGATGACATGATGAAAGATCTGAGCATAAGGCCAACACTTCCACATCCAGTTTAGTTGTGACCCATTAGGGAGACCAAAAATGTACAATATGCATAAAAAGCTGTCTAATAATGCATACACACACACACATACACAGGCTTCAGCTACCCAGAACACCAACACTTTTTGAAAACCACATGAACCTCCCAAACTGCACCATAAACATCCATTAACATGATAATACCCATTAATCCAGCCAAACACAACTCATTTGTCATCTTTCTGTTGCAACCCATCTGTGAGCGTGTAGGAAGGGGAGGGGGGGAATTCACAGTCTTATCTGTCGGGGGATTAGCTTCACAAGAAGGACTGATTTTAAGTAATTCTGTGGTAGGAAAGAGCTCATTTGTTTCCATTTATTGAAGTGCCTTTTTAGTATTGTACTTTCATGATCTTACTTAAGTCTTAAGCAAAGTAGTTAGAATGGGGAAAAGAATAAAAATGTCATCCAGCATTCAAATTTTATTTGTGCTGTTTGCATCATAACTTCCTTACATTTTCGTTTTCCTTATGAACCAATAGGTGCATTTTAGTGGCTATATTGGTGTCTGATCTGCTGGGAACCATTTCTGACTTGAAAACTCTGGTTTTCCATATTCTGTTATTTGCATATATCTCTTCTCTTGGTTATGAAGAGGTAAATCGAACCTAATAAAAGGCATCCTGGCTCTAGAAAGGTTGTGCATGGCAAAGTATAGATTGACACGATACAGTCTCTAAACAATGCAAATTACATGTAATTTAGCCTCTTTCTCTTACGAGTGTTGTTTCTGTTCTACATTATCACACATCTTCTTCTGTAGGTCTCAGAGAGAAGCGTTTTCTTTTTCAACCTAGAAGAATAGAAGAGGCAGAACATACACCTTTGGTACAGACAAAATGAGAGTTAACATTGGTTAAAACTACCTGAGAAAATAAATCTGCCATAGAGAACAAAAATTATCTTTTATTTTTTATGCTTGGGATTTTATTTTAAACATGCACAATCAATGTAGGTGTTTGACTGACAATGTAGGCGTCCCATCTGACTCCCACTGAAGAATGTTGAGGCTACAGAGATGGTCCTTTCCCTCTGCTGCATTGCAAGGGTTCCTGTGTAACTCCATGTTAGTCAAGAATTTTTAAGCCAAAGTAGTTGTTTTGGAAGAGTGCAAAAGTATGTTACTGAAGCGCTGAATTTGGTGCTACTTAAAATGCAATGTAACCTCACACAGAAACATTTAGTAAAAGCAACAGTTTTATTTACCAGCTCAACTTCAAAGGAGTTTGGAGTGTTTTGTTTTCCCCTCAATTCAAGAGTAGTAGTTCTGGCAAATATTTTGAAATAACACAGTATGAAGCTGAAACAAAAAAGGGAAGTTTTTGCATAAAGTTATGAATGCAGAAACAGACTGTAGAGTAAAAACCCATTTTAATCCTAGCCCATAATAATCTAATCTTATTAAGGGAATTCATGTACAAGAAGAACCAGAACTTTGTAAACATTATCCCAAAATATGCTATGGAGATAGGACTGGCCTTCAGGTGGGAAATTAATAAATGTAGTAATCAGCTGAAGTAGGAAATCTAGATTTGTCTTTTACTCATAGTAGTGTAGTTAGCAGTTTTGGAGACTTGCACTTTTTTCTTTCTCTGTTAAGAACACTGAGAAAAACAGTGCTAGGGTATCTGCATGACTACTCAGCTGTTTTTGCAAAGATCAAACTGTAGGTAGTGCTGAAATGGGTCTGAGGAAAATGATGTCTGATACAATCTTCAGAAGTTAATTATTTATTACAGAAAGACCCTCCTTTATAACTGAAAACTCATGTGAACTTAGTACCTTCTGGTTTTTGAGGAAAATAAAAACTGTATGTCTGTATGGTTATGTGTATGTCCATGTGTAAACAGTATAACTAAAATGGTGCAAAAAGATCTGGTCATTCTTTAACATTTTACCACTAAAAAGTAATACAAAGGATTTTTTTTTTTTTTTTTTTTTTTTTTAAGAGTGGCAGTAGTATGGGGCAGTAGGAACAAACTAAAAAAAATTAAAATTCCTAATTACCATGTTTTCAGCAATCTCATTTAATATTTCAGTTCAGCCTCCCCTTCATGATAAATGAAAATCTGACACTGAATTAGTCTAATTGATAAATACACCAAATTATCCATATGAAAACCTACGTGTTCCAAATCAGAAAGTAAAATAACCAAGGCATTATTTTGTATTAAAGATTCTGTACATAGTAGGAAAATCAAGTGAGGAGAGCAGGGTAGCATTTAAGAATGATCCTTTTAGTGATTAAAAGTTCTAAGGGGAAGATTATAAATAAGGGAATGATGTGATGGAGGAAAGGCTCATTTGTTTCAGCATCAAATCTCCAATATGTGCCTTTCTCCCATACACACTTATACACTCCCGTCTTCACCGATGTCATTTTGGTTTGTAATCAACTGCTATCTAATTTTTCAAAAACAGAAAAGTCTTTAAAAACAGAAAATTTCCTCTAATTATGGGCCCAAATTCGTTGTGTAAGTAATTTTCAGATCTCTGCTGTGAATATGAATGCAAATAAAATCTCCCTTTTATACAAAATTGTTAGAATGATAAATTTACATTGTATTCATACATGAATGCAGTCCCTGCTTAGTTTCAGCATACTACATGTATTTGTAATGGAATTGTTCTCATTTCAGTACTTGTGAACAATATCCTTTATATCTTTCATATGAGAATAGACATTATGAGTCCATTAATGGGCAAGATTTGTCCATACAATACTCCAGGGAATTTTCATGTAAATTTGCATACTTTTCCTAAATATGTATGCGAACTTGAAAGATGAGACTCTTAGACATAGAGGATGTATCATTAGAGATAGACAGACAAACCGATCTTTCATCCCTCACAGACCTGGTACTACACATGTGGTAAATTGCATTTGCTCTTTCTTTTTAAGATGACAATCCTAAATTACCGGACTTCTAAAGCTTACTAAAAATTGGTAGTGATCATGAAGACTTTGTCTTTCCTTAATCAAATAAATACAAGCTTGCTTAAGCATTTAAGCGCCTATACAAAAATGGTCTCTTTTTCAGAAGAACCAAAGAGAAAAAAGGACAGAAAAATGAACGCTAATTATGAGACATGGTCAATGTCTTTGAAAAGAAACACGTCTCTCTGGAAAAAAAAAAAAAAATCCTCTTTTATTTGGAAGTTTAAAATTAGGCAAAACTAATCCAGGCCAATGAACTGAAGTTTAACATCAATAGCCTACGTTCCTTTAACAGTTTTCATTCAAGTGTTCACTGTAAAAAATCCTTAGAAAGTATCCCCAAAACCACACATAAAAACCACATCACATGCAAAAGTGGTAAAACTTCCATTTTCTTTGTTTCTTTGAGCTCCTGTCTGTCTGTGGTCTCCTCCTCTCTTTGTACTCACCCTTCGGCTGCTCTTGATTTTAGGCAGAGACCAGTCTTTCCGTTCTGTGTATGACATCTGTTGTAACTGCATCCTGGTCCCTGAACAGGGCTCTTAAAACACTATTGTAGCAGAAATAATGGGTGGGGTGGTTACATTACAGGTGAACAATGCTAAAACAATAGTGAGTTTTCGGTATTCGCATGTAAGAATGAATATAAAAGCACACAGTAAGGAAACAAATGATGCTTTCATCAGATACAGGGCAGGTACAAAAGCTCTCAGCCTGCACTCTTACTCTGCTAAATAAATGAGGCAAGGGATGGCCAAGTGGTAGAGACAGGTTCACATCCCCACTGCTCAGTGCTGGATCTCTGTGGCTGACCAGTGGGCACACTTCCATTGCTCTGCACTTGGCGTTGAGGTTCCTCTGTGCCTCAACTGGCTCTTCCAGTGCTAAGAAATACAATTATTCTGTATGCCTGGGTTTTTTTTCTGAGTTCACAGTATCTGGAATAATGTGAGGGTTGTGTCAGAGCCCATCAAAGTGGTGTTTTCATCTAACCGTGAGTACATATGTTGCAAGCCCTGGGGTGTACTTTAAGGTGTGGGTGAAGGTTGCAGACATTTCAGTGATTAGGGAGAGGACTGTGGAGAATAGCAGGAACCAAAACTGATGTTGCGTGGCTTACGTCACATTTTGGGATGCGTTTCAGAATGAGGTATCCCCCAAAATATTCTACTTTCTCTTAGACAGAGTAAGTTGAAGCAGTTCAAGCAGATACAGGCAGCAAACTATCAATTAAAGCCATGTGGCTGACCACAGCCACAATGTCTGAGCTTCACTTCTTTTATTTAGCAAAGTAGCTATACCAGAAAGATGGTTTCGTGGGAATTATGCTAGATTAAATTATTCAAGAACTATTTGAGAAGATCTGATGCCTATAGAGAACTGATAACTACTTGAGAAGATCCTGCCTTTTAGTGTATTGTGTATTACTGATGTGACTTATTTATTTTAGTTACAAGCTATTTTTTACTACAACCTGCCATATTTCAGAAAGAAAACAGATGCTTTCATTAAGAGTCCCATAATAGAGAAGATGCAAGTATGTGCAAATTTCTATGGACAACAAGGAGAAAACCAAAAGAAACTATGAATATCTGTAGACAGTTTGTAGTGAAGTTTGAAAGTGATAGTAGAGAAGAGCAGTCACAAATCTTGTTATTTATTAATTGGATTTGTGCCTGCACCTGTTGCACACATATCTGAAAATACCTGCCTTTGCAAAAGGTAGATCATTTCTTCTTGATACTTTTACACTAAGAAACTGATGTATAATCTCTTTAAGTTTTGTATTTCATTTGATAAATTGTTTTGAACACTCTTGAGTCACACATATATATCTTGTTGCCTAGTTTTTCAAAATTCCCAGCTATGTTATTTACTGTAGTGTATTGCTGGGCAACCCTGAGTTTTCTTTCTTTGGTTCAAAAAATTCTTATGAAAAACACATATGCATTGAAGTGATGCAGTAGGCAATGTAGAGGGACATGAACAAATAGTTAGGATAGCCCAAGTGAGGGAAGGGAAGTGAAATCTGTTTAATAACTGCTTAATTGGTTGAAAAGAAACCTGTCACAAACCATTTGTCAATACTCAAATCTGGTCTATGATTAAGATCACCTTTGTACCTGAAGGAAATTAAGTCAATGCCTTGGAAACTAAGAATTTCAACATGGATTAGTTAGTCTGCTATCTATAGCCAATTAAAAGCAGATACAAAAGTACACTTTTATGTTTAAAAGAATGAGAGAGAAATAAACAGCAGTCAGTATGGAGAAAAGGAAAGGAAAAGAGGGCAGAAAAAATAATTGCATGAGCTATTTATTGGAATGAAGAAAAATAACTTTGCTAGATGACATGAAATGGTTTCTTTTGTGCAGATTTATTATTCTATTTATTCTTAAAACAAACCAACCATAGACATTTACCTTAGGAACAGAAAAGTCGCTTATTTCCTTACCGTAGAGTTTAACAGAACTATGGACTGAAGGTTTCACAAGGCATCAGTCACACTTCCACAACATTTGCTGATATAAATATAAAAGCTTCATTTTAAAGGATAAATAAAGCAACACTATTATCTAAACAGGGTAAAATTTAACATCCTTGTGGTTTGTGGAAATTTTTGATGTGCCTGCTGGCTTTTCAATAAAAATCAATTATGCCTTAAATGCGAGCGGTAGTCAACATACTACAGACTATAAATTCAATTTCATACTCAGAAATATGGATTAGCTGAACTTGATGCCCTTCCATTGATTTCAGAAAGCAAAAGCTGATAAGGTAAATAATAGTAAGAAGCTCTCTGACACTCCACATCAAGTTCCGGATTTCCATATTATTTTTGTAAGAACTTTCCAGCCATCACAATATCCTCCTTGTGAAATATGTATGATGAATAGATATTATATGGATTGCTGATTCATCTCTATTTACAGAATGGATATTTGGCTTTTATAATGCAAGGTGAGAACTGGATAGGAAATGAATATACTTATTTCTTTTAGCACCATGCAAGGTATATATCATCCAGGGTGAATAAAGCCAGTGAGTAATTACAGAGCAGTCTGATTAAGCTCATGTTCTCTAGACTGCAAACTTTTCTAAATAATGTTTCTAGAATAAGGTAAGCAAGAGGAAACCAGTCTCTTTAACATAAAAGAAAATTTAAAGCTGCTGTAAATTTAAAACAAAACCATCTCTCTACTCTCTGAGCAGAACATCCGAGAGTAACATGAATTACAGAAAATGTGCTGTAGTTTGAGGGGGAGAGAGGCAATAATGGTAGAACTGGGAAATATAGAAGGGAAGATGGTTCATGAACTAAAACTTTGGATTATTTCTCAGAAAGAGAAAAAAATTTCTTTACTTCCTGAAAGTACAGAACACTTGGGCTGTAAAGCTTTCAAACAGGGCTCAGTCATTCTCCTTTTCTAAAAAAATCTGATTCATTCAGGTTAAATCCAAAAGGCAGCTTAAGTAGCCTTAGCCCACAAGGACTTATTCTTACCTTCATTCAAAAGCTTGTCATTACTTTGAGTCTAACTTACAAACACTGCTTTCCTTTGTCACACATCTAGCATGTTGAAAGAGACACTGTCAACTTATATGGGCCTTTCTCAAGGAAAGCTGTATCCCAAGGAACATCTGTGATAGACATATGGATACCAAAACCTTTTTGAAAAACCCAAACCACTGCTTAGGACCTACTGACATGAATAATGCTTACAGCATTGCAGAACCGTCAACATTTAAAATCTCAGCACTATGCAATTGCAAAGTAGCTTAAAATGCCTGGAGTCCTGTAATTTCAGGAACTGTTTTAGAAAACCCAGAGCTTAACTCACCCCCAACACATGATTTGCATGTTATACTCTTGTCAGCTCACTTCCACTGGTACCTTCTGCCCTGGCCGGTCCCCAGAGTGACTGCACTGAATCACATATTCCTCTGGCTGAAGAACTCAGTTTGTCATGGTTTGCTACAGCAATCAGTGCCATCTACTGCTTCTACACCTCATAGGTAAAGCATCTAATTGAGATTTAGAAGATCCAAATGCTGTTTTCATCTCTCCCATTGGCTCTGACATCAGCCTCTGGAATGGCACCACACCCCACCAAGCTGAGGTGTCCCAGTTTATGAAAGCAGCAGCCATTTCAGCCGTGTTATCTCCTTCTGTCATCCTCTGTTGTGTGCTGGGGTCGTACTGACTCTGAGCTGGATAGGGAGCCCAAACTGATGAAATGGCACTGGACGTCCTGCCGAGGCTGTGCTCAGAGCCATCATGCCTCTCCTTTGCTTGGCACAAGATTTCAGATGTGCCATGCAGCTGCACGTGGCACCTGATAAGCACATCTGGAAGACAAGCAGCAGATATGCAAACTGCAGGCATTGGGATGGGGACTGGGAAACAAAGACCCCCAGGTGAATCCCATACTTAATGGGTGAGACACAGTCCACAGGGGCACATACTGAAGTTCTTTGTAGTGCTTGGTGCACTGGCTCTGTAATGTTCAGTTATTTAATTCTAATTCTAGTTCTAATTCTAATACTAATTTAATTCCTTCTTCAAATTCCTCTGCAGAACTTATTTCCAGCGCAGGCCTCTGTGGATTCTGCCTTTTTATATTGACTGAATGAGTTAATTCATATACCAAACTATTTTAGAAATGATTGAAAGAAACTTGCATTATGCTTATCTAACAGAAGCGTATCAACTTGTGTTGTTATAGATCGTTTGCTTTCCCATAATTTCCCATCTTTCCCTCTGGTCAGTCTTAATGCAAGTTCCAATCTTAAAGTTGCAGCATGCAGCAGTTCCCTGACAGAACCAACTGAAACTTGATTTTCAGGTGCTCTGCGTTGGAGAGCTTATTCTGTAAAGCAATCTATTCAACACATGTACACTGCTACAACACAAGCTTTTAATTTTCATTTAAATGGAGGTATAATTACATACAGTTCTTGCACTGTAACTGCTGCAAATCACATCCTAAATACACAACTGTGTTAAATCCTGATTAATGAAATTTCTTTGTAAGCTAGACATTCCACGTTAGATTTATATAACAACAACAAATAAATCTAATAAAACAAAAAAAGCTCCTGATATTTCCCTATATCGTTCCAGTGTAACTAAAGTATATATAGGAAAAATATACAGCATTGTTTATGAAAATATAATTCTTGTAGATACACTCAGAAAACTGCAAACATTCATAAACATCTCTCTCTTTGGGGAAAGAGAAAAGTGCCATTTAACAGGTGTTAGAATGTAAATGACATCTCATTAGTGACTTCCTTTTGCAGCTCAGAGACAAATAAAACCTTCATTTAAAAGCATTAGTGTTGCTCCTAAGGGTTTCTGGTATCATAATGTTTTGGTTTATGATGATATTTAGCCTTTTCTAACATTCCCACTTATTTCTACAGAATAAACCAGCCTCTGTCTTTAAAGTTAAGACTCAGAATAAAACCAGGGGTTGAAGAAGACGACTGTACAGCTATTCACACCATCATCCCTTGCAAGTAAGTTGCAGGGAATTATTATCTGCATTAACGTGAGAGAAAAAGAGCAGCTCATCTTCAGTCTGGGTACCAACTGGTTTCTAATTTTCCTCTGCAAGGTGTGAAAACCTCTATATGTTTCTTATGTGTACATTTTTACGAAAAAGATCTCTCTATCATGCCTTTCCAAAAAAATCCCCACAAAACAGCTTTGGAGAGGTGTTAAATTACTTCAAGTGTTACTAGACTATTAATTCAGTCCTTCTGGATTAGGTGATTGCTGCACACCACTTTCCATTTTTGTTAAAAAAATAACAAATCAAGCGCTTCTGTGGAAGCAAAAGGAGCTTTCACTCAGCTTTCTAAGAATAACTGTTGTCAAAGAGTGTATTAAAAATGTGGATGACCCTTTGGCAACGAGACTGACAAATTCAAGTACCATGCTGACCAACGAGGCTTTTGTGCACCAAGGGTGTGAGGAGGTGGTGAAAGGTGAATGGTGCCTTTCAGCAGACCTGGAAAGGAGCATGAGAGCCCCCCTGGGCTGGTCCCTGAAGTCCATTTCCAGCTAGCCAGCACCAGAAGAAGGTGTATGGCTTTCCAGTCCAACGTGTGACACAGCTGGGAGTCAGAGCCCTGTCCCCGAGGCTGCTGAATAAGTTATTCAACCGACACAGTTTTTCCATTTTTCACTTCATTTAATAGTTAGGCTTATTTATTTACCAGAGGTTGTTGGCTTAACCGTTGGCTCGTGTTACCTGTCATTGCTATGGTGTACCCATTTGGGATATTCTTCTGGAGATCTCAAAGATCATGGATGAAAATGTGTACTTTCCCACATTCTAAATTAGCTGTAAGCACTTAAGATAAAGCCTGAGGCAGTACCTAAAAAGCTCAAAGTAAATGTATGCATAAGTGCAAAGACAGGAAATAACTGAAAATGGTAAGATAATAGTAATAATAATAATGTGGGTGTTTTATACCATTTCACCATTAGTTTTCATTCCTATCTCATTTCATAAATCAGTTTACATCCTCAAGGGGAGTATTGTTTTTAGTCCCAACCATTTCTGGGCAAAGAACATTGCAGTGAAGGGACTGAGGGCAGAGGGGGAGATATTCAATGCTTTATAATGGAAAAGGGATGCAAAGTCTGTGTGAAAAGACATGCAAGAAACTGACTCTTACTGGATGGGAACAGATTAAACTCACAGAAAATTCTGAATGCTGCAGGGAAGGCAAATAGGAACTTTATTTACACTTGTTCAGAATAAAAGAATGAATGGGACATTCAATGGCTCTGAAAAGCAAAAATTAACATGATGATTTTTCAAATACATCTACTTTTTTGAGTACTGTAATTTGCACCTGTAGAACTCATTATCACACAATATCATTATATTTTAAAGTAATGCCATTTTGAGAATAACATTGAGCACTTACATCTGTAATGAAAATGGCACTGCAGAGAGTCTAATCACGGTCTACAAGACTGTTCACATAGCTGATGCATAAAGGTAGTCAGGTTTAGTCGAGTTCTTAAAAAATATTTTTATTTTAAAATTCTACATTAAACCAGTCCATCTCATTTACCCAATTCCTACATTATTCAGCGAGTCTGTCAAATATCAAAAAAATTAGAAAAATGTGGCAGTTTAAAAAAAAAAAAACCTTAACAGAATTAATTCCACTTTTTAAAAGTTTTGGTTCAAACTTTTGTTTTATAACACTCAATATATATTACTATTGCAAAATAACAAAAATCCTTACATTTAACCATAATTTTCCTGTGGCTTTTGTTTGCATAAACAAAGCACCTCATAAACCGTGAAATGTTTCAGTTAGAGCTTTCCAAAGTATCAACATTTAATAAAGACACATTATCTTCTGAAAGCCATAAAACCTGCCATCTAGAATTTAGCTAAATCCCCTAGTCAGATCTAATGGGAATATTTTGTTCAGGAATCTTTTGACATCCTTCTCATTTTTTAATCAATGTGATTGTATGGAACATGCTACAGCTTGATAGAGCACAATAAAATATTAGCTAGTGAAAAAGAATTCACTGGATATCAATCAATAATAAATTAGAACAAACATTTTCTGAATAAGTGCATGACAATTGTGTGACCAATTCATTCCATATCAGTTTATTACTCAGCCAGTGTATCATCTACAATTAATCTGGAGATAGTAGTGGGTAAAGGGACACTGGGTGAGGATTTTTTTTTAATATGATGAGTGGAAAAATACTAACTGGGTGTAGGAATTTAAAGTCCCAGACATAGTTCTGAGAACATACGCTATTTGAGTGAAGAATATGTAACAACAAAGATAAATAATATGAAAATATTTTAAAAATTCAAATGAAAACAACCCCCCGCCCCCACCCCCCACCCTGAGTCCAAAAATACGGGACTGTGATGTTTCATGATTTGCTCAGAGGCTCCATTTTCCCAGCAGCGACTTGGTTTGCCCCAGAAGAAAGAAACAGCAATTCCATGCAGCGAGGGAGGGAGGTGCAGCACACAAAGCTCTAGCATGATGTAAGGGTTTCTGCATTTTAATCTCTGTTCTCTTGTAATCTCCCTCTGTGGTTCAAGTCAAACCACTTACTCCTTTTCTGCCACTGTTTCAATTTCAATACAATTTACTTATTTCCCAAGAGAAATGGAATGCTCATTTGTTATATGTAAAGCTGACTATAAAGCAAATACAACTCTCCAACACCCACTCCCCATTACTTTTGGAAATGTCTTTTAAAATATTGGCAACTGTGAAGGAAAAAAAAGGGACAAAAACATTTGGGCTCTGCAAGTCACCCTGCTGCATCAGGGATTATAGAGGTTGGCAGAAAAAAGCCATCTCATCCCAGCAAACTCCTAGTGACTTTCCCCCTCATCCCATGCCAGGACTGCTGATACCTTTGTGATTACTGGGGGAAGAGGCCTGTGACTGATAACCACAAGACCCCTGATCTTGTCATCCCTTGTGGTCCCCCAGCCGTCCTCTTGCATGTCACTGACTTCAGTCAGCCTTTTGGTGACACCTTCAGCACCTGTGACAAAGTGCCCCAGGTCAGGTACCGTCAGCCCTCTCTTCTGCCTTTTGCCTAAGGTAAGGAGTTTGTTTCCCTTGTCCCAAGGACCAGACTGTGGTAAATATTCCCTCAAACAGCCTTAAGATCCAAAAGGGCCTTCAATAAATCAATGTTTATTTGAAAAACAAGAAAATACCACCGCAAAATCAAAGCTAAACGGTTCAAAACCACCTATCCCAGGCTCCCTAGTGGCAGAGATATGTCCAAACAATTGAAGTCACTCTGAAAGAAAATCGGAAAATACGATGCTCGGATTTCCAGAGTCCTGCATCTCTCAGACTGTCAAAGTCCTTGTACGACCCACCGTACTCGGATGCCTCTGAGTCCCCCAGTGTCACTGCGCTCAGCCTCTTGAAGCTGGATAGATATCTGTCAATTATACTCTTCAGGCTACTTTGTTGTGGCCAGGTATGACCTTACTCATTACCATACCAGGCATGAAAATGTATTTTGTATTGACAATGAGACTTGTTCATGCCATATGCAGCCTCCTTTCTTTGGCCTGGCTTATACTGTGTCATCCGGCTCAGTTTAATGTCATATTTGCAGTTTCTCTAATTGGTATGGTGTTTTGTTGTAATTGCTGCTTTACTCCTGCACCAGGACTAGGCGGTATGTCTTTTTCTGGTCTTAGAGTGAATTAATACGCTTGTACCGGCTTCTCAAATATGGAGAATATCCATCTTCAAATGCAGTTATTTAATGCTAGGTAGATTTTTATTGACATGGCTCAGCGTCTTACCTGAAGCTATGTCAATCAGAAATGTGGAGGGATCACATTTCATAACAATTCTCATTGAAATACTTCTATAACAAACACTATCCAAAATTACAATTACTAAAATTACAACAAAGACAGTCTTTCCCTCATGTAATACCTTTGCAGGCAAAGTTATATATACAGTATCTCCACACACACCCCCCCTCCTCCTCTCACAGCCCCCAAGTAGTATATCCTTTAAAAGAGAGACTTGGTATGCATGGGAAGCTGGTTATTTTAGTGTCATCTTATTTCTGAGACACTAAGCAGAGCCTGTATGGAGACTGGTTCTCCAACACAGCAGCTTGTTAAGGGGAGTTGAGTGACATCCCAGCATACATCTAGCTTCCTACTGAGTCTCCAACATCTGTTACTGCCTAACTGCCTGAAATACATGGTGCTTTCTAAGAAAAAAAGTAAGGTTTGTTTTTGTTTTTACACATATGCTCAGCTGAAAAGTGTGTGAGCTGATCCCTATCACATCCTTGGACATCTATGTCATCTGCTCACATACTGCAAGATATAGACTGATTTAGTGTAAGATTTGCTGTGTTAGTACTTTCTTAAAGACATAGGAAAAGGTAAATAAAGCCGGAAAAGCATCCATATATACTGTGAGCATTATTATATAGGTAGAAAGTATGTTGAGTTGACCAAAAATTTGGGTGTTTTTTCAAATAAACTTAGTGATAGAAGCTTAACATAGCTGTAGTGGGTGATAAATCTTGAGGGCAGATTCCAGTTCTGGAAATGGGCACAAAGTTTAGGCTGAAATCCAAGCATACTGCATTAAACCTAAATATTTTAAGTCTGGTATATATCAGACAGCTAATTTGTTGGATCAAGTCATCATCGCTATAAAAACCCTATACCCTGGAACTGCCAACTTCAAGTTCAGAATTTAGCAGGGAGATGACTGGCTCATGTTCAAAAATACAGTGCAGAAGTGCCTGTGCTCCCAGAATCAGTCCCTCGTGCATGACCACCTTCAGGTAGAAGCAGCCAGACGGGAACGAACAGCGCTCTGCATGGCAAGGCCTGGAAATATTCCAGCTGAATGACGAGTAGGAAACAGGAGTAAAATTTAAGCATTAAATGCCACTAAAACATACATAATGTAAGAAATTATTGAATTGAAACTAAATGCTTTACAGAAAATTCAAGGTCAGCTTAATAAGTAAAATCTGCTAACCTGTAAAAACTGTGGTTTAGCTGATCTCAAAGAGAAAAAACAGTAAATTTCACAGTGCATTCCAATAGACAAATAATTTTGGAACTTTGCTCAAGAATAGTTCCAGCACTAAGAATAAAATCCAGCAAAAGCTGGAATAAAGAAGCATGGGATACTGAAAGCAGCTGGCTAATCATACTGTGGCTGATGTAAACAACAGAAGATCTAGTAGGTGAATCTTAGCCCTGTTATATGAACAAAGTTCAGAAAACATCAGGTTCTGTGTTATCTTACTGAATGATATGGATATATTTAGGTAACTATAACTTTTTTTTTTTTTTAATATTTTAGTTAGTTACTTGAAAAAAATCACCCAGCACTAGTACCAAAGCAAAGAGCAATGTGTTTGCTCAGTCTGTTCCATTACTTCCTAGGGCCACATAATAAACTTGAACAACAATGTTCAAAATGTAACAGTTTTTATTGCGGTAAAGTGTGCTCAGAGAGGAGTTTGATTCTGATAGCAGTATGATGCCAGTACAATTTTTGGTAGCAAAAATACTGCTCAGAATGAGGCATTTCTTAGTAGCAAACTGAGTCACCAACAGCAAGTCACTTCTGGATTCAGTATTTTTTTAGGTTTTTAACTGGTATCTAGTGCCAATCCATGTATTTTGGGCTTATCTTAAAAGGGGGCATAAATTAGGGCTTTATATACATCACTGACAGTCTGTCCCAGCAGAGTGTTGCTCCCTGGCAAGGCAGGTAGCAAAGTCAAGGGCAAAGGTTGTTAAGAGAAGTAAAGCATAGCCAAGGGAAGAGGTAGAACTACAAAGGAAAAGTAACATTAATACTGTAGCAAAAAGATGTCAGAATTGGAAGAGAGGCAAGAACTAATGCAAAAAAGCTAATGCAATAAGTCAGTTCATGATATGCAAACAGATTTGTCCCATTTGCAACTCCAGGCATCTCTGTTTATTGATATGACTAGCTACCAAAAGACACCAAATTACACTAAAATTTGCTGAGAAGGCAGACACTCAGAAAAACTATTTGTTTGTTTCAGCTTTCCCATAGGTGACATTCCAAATATTTCCACAAAGCTATAAGCAAATGAAAAACAGCAGCAAAAAAACCCCTTAAGAAATATAAAGTTGTACTGGTTTTGGCTGGGATAGAGTTAATTTCTGTGGTTAAACCATGACAAAGATTCAGAAAACTCCACAACTTCTGTAATACAGCTGGAAGTTACCTGTTCACTGTTTAGAATAATAAATAAAACAAATACAAGACCTGAGTATTTTTTAAATCTGTTTTCAAAGTACACCCAGCTTTTCTTTGTTTTCTGGAAGAGCTACACTATCTAAAGTGGCCTGATACGCAAGCCTCTAAGAATTAATGAGAAGGATTAATACATATTGTTATGACTCAAAGCATTTTATGATTAAAAAAGAGCCCATTTAACCATAATGATTCAAATTCAGCTGCAGCAGTAGCAGGCGAAATTCCCATTGATTTAAGCGAGACTGAAATCAGTCCTCATCTCTTACACCGTAATAACACTGTGGGCCTGAATATGACAGTGCCTCTTACTTTGTGTTTAACCAAAACAAATGTCTTAAAGGCCATCATTCATCTTTAACCCTCAATAGAGTGCTGTTTCATCATTTTCTCCCTACAAGGTGTATCTCTTAATTCAAATGTATGCAATAAAAAGCATTCCCAAAGTATATCATATCTAGTTAACCACATTAAGTATTCCCTAAATGGAAAGGTCATTGATATTGGATGGATTTCTCAATTGAAACAGAAGACTATATCTCAGAGGAATTTTTACAGATGACATTCATATGTCTTAATTCTGGATTGTATAATATAGAGTACTTTTTGATAGATACATTAAACAGCATAATAAAGAAAAAAAACCAAACAGAGAATTAAAAATGAGAGTCTCCCTCTTCATTTGTTTCATCTCTTATTTTAGATTTTGCTTGGTCAGCCCAAAAAAAAATTTTTTTTGTATTAGGTGATCTGTGATAGCATTTCAAGAATGTACGTGCAAATGTCTTGAAATCTGAATGTGCTGCACACTATCTATGAAAACCAAAAACTTTAAATAAAACATGCCAAACCAAATAATTGAAACTCCTTGTGTTTGGCTGAAATCAAAAAGACACTTATAAGACTTTACGCAGGCAATAATTTTGGACTTGTTGCACTATTGTATACCACACAATATTCACAAATTTCATGCAGTATCAAGGTGGCTTCCAAATTACTCATTTTTCCTTCCCAGAGATAAAGATTTATTTCAGAGAACATGAAACCGAAAACATTTTCTCCTGACAAGTGTCAGATCCCACTTAAGGCAGCTATTATCAAAACATGTTTTCCTGTCATGTCATGATTCTGTATCTCAAATGTCTCCAAAGTGCTAGTCCTGCCTCACGTGCTCCTCCTGCATAGTTCTTATATCTGCTTACCGTTATAGGGAGAGCCCTGAGGACAGGCCTTGGTGGCCTTTAGCTGTCCCAAGGAGAAAGGAAGAAACAATAGCACAGAGGAGTGCTTGTTTTAAAAGCATTCCAGCCTGCTCCTGGAAACAAAGCCCTGGATGCTGCAAGGTGAGGAAAAAGCTACGGAAATGCAGCACTTTGCAATTACGACCAATTTTTGGAAATCTCTAGAAAAGCTAGCACCACCACTGGAGATACACCGCCACCACTGAGGTGGTGATTAAACACCTTGTTGATACTTTTGGGAGTATGAAAATAACATGTAATTGGTTTTCTCCTTTATTCTTATGAATAAAGGAGAAACTGTTTAAATAGAAAATAGAAAAATGTGGCATAGGGGGAAGCTGGAGAAGTGTCTGTGGCCCCTTCTCTTACATCCAAGCCTGTACTCATGTGGGGCGGCATCCCTTGCCTTGGGTAGCTCCTTCCTGTGGTACCTTCCCTCTGAACAAGCTTAAACCAAAGTAATCAAACAATCCTGACTAGAGAGGGATCATTTCACAGCTCTCAGGCTACCCATAGTACTAAGAGGTGGCAAGGATACTGGTGGGGGGAAGGGGAGGAGCCGACAATACGAGGGTCTTGAATTCAAAGTACTGGCAACCTTGTAATGAAGATGCCGGACAACTTCAGCGAGGGCTTGAATAGCATTTCCTTCACGCTTCTTGAAAAGACTGACCTGGCTGAAATGAATGGTGTGTTTGTACAAAACCTGGCTGCCAAGGATAATTTAAAAAAGAAAAGGGCTTTCAGTAATTTGGGTCATGGTTAATCCTAAAACGCTTTTTTTAGGTATGACTGCAACATCCATTTAAGAAACTACATGGAAGTAGGCACTGGGTAAGTGGTAGTCTTGTGTTTCAGGTGAAAAGAGAGAATTTACACACAGCTTAGCATTCATCTTAGACCTTAATAGCAAACTTGGATCAGCAATATCTTTTTCCTCCCTTCTGTTTAAACAAAGAAGGAAAGAGCGTATCACAGTGCTCCTTAAAATGTACAAATCATTTCTTCTTCTCCTGAGTTCACTTTGCATCTCCATTGATTCTGCTGATGAGAATTCTGCTGCTGCTGCAGAATCACACAAGGGTACCTTCCCCTGCGCAAGGGTAGTGGCAACAGCTTCCTCCGAGCTAGACCTTTCCCGCTTCACCTTTCGGGTCATGCTGCCTCACTGATATTTAAATTTTTTTAAATGGCTTAGCATGCACTTCTGAGTCCTAATCTTTAGACAAACTCTTGGTTCACCTTCTAGCCCTAGAATCCTCCAAGATCAGCCTTACATAAATATTGTTAGTTACAGCTACTCAGATCAGCAGAGACCTGTTCCATTCAGCCTTTTTTTCCCCTTCCCTTTTTACAAAAAAGGGCAAACTGTTTTATATCGACAACCATCTGTGAGCCTGTCTTTTAGGCCATCAAACTCTTCCATCCATTACAGAGAGCCTTCCTCACCTCCGCTGCATGACAGTGCAATAAAGATGACATACTAATTCAATGACTTGTAATTTCAGCTAAACAAAGACAAGTGCTGCAGCTTCTCCTTTTGTGTTTCAGTGCCATATCGGTGAAGCCAGCTATGCAAACATAGCACTGGGAGGGTTTTATGACAGCAGTTGAATGGGGAGAGTAGCTTGGTCTTGCTTTTTTATGGGTTTTGGCTCCATGATATTTGGCTCAGTGCTGCTGGCCATTGCCATTGTGTCTGGATTCTATGTCAGCAGCAGCTAATTGTTCCAATAATGTTTATCATAGGGATCCACCAGGGAGCTGTATATGTGGAGATAAGCTACAGGGCAATGATACTCACTATCTTACTGATCTCTATACACAGTGCTTTTGCTTCATGCCAAAAAGCTCTTTAGGTTTCCAGTCTAAAAAAGAAAGAAAAAAAAAAAAAGAAAAAATAACAGCTTAATCATTGTGCCAACAATAGTGTCTAAGGGGATGTAATCAGGTTCCTCTGATAATCTTAGCAACACATGAAAGTCATGCGCAAAAGCAGTAATTGAAGCAGTTGGTTCTTTCTACCACCTGCTGTTGAAGTCACAGGTTAATCTAAATGAGGTCCCCTTCCTATGAAGTAGGATGCAGGGCACTTTTTAAACCATAAAAACGTCTTATGCAGGCTTTGCAAAATAATAAAGAAACAGTTCATTAAATGAAAAGTATTAAGTATCCAGTACTTGCTCAACATTTCATGCTGCTATCGGGTGCCATATCCAAGTGGCAAAGCCGTTCTAATGTCTAAACCCCAATGCACACTTCAGTTTGCATGTGGAAGTAGACAAAAGGAGTTTGTCAGGCAGATGCCCCCAAATAACTAGACATTAGGCAGTCAATGTAACAGGTTGTAGGAAAGTGACTGTTTTTTAAGGCTTGGTTTTGACCCCTAGGAATAGCGCAAAAACAAATGTCTAAGTGCACAGTGACACTCTTTTATGTAGATACTGGTAGATAATTTGTGTTCTTAATTCTCTTACAAGTTCTTGACATTACTTCAAGGACTACAAAATAAATAGTTGAAGATTTGATCTCTGACCTGGACAGTGTACCATGTTTTCCTACTGTTTTTTGTTCTGAAACCCAAATGTGGGGCAAAAGCAATAAAATGAAAATGTCATTGTGGGTAAGAACCACTATCATTACAAGCACTATTTGTACCTTTTACTGTAATAAATGATTTATAATTAAAGGCTCAATGCTGTGGCTGTATTACCAGCTAACTATTATTCTTACTGGCCCTGTGAAGTTGCCCCAAGATCTCTGCCACACGCATTATTAATCTGCTTAAGTATTAGGCGCATATACTCAGCAGAGTTAATAAAACACTATAGCTTCATCTCCAAAGTACAGAAATCCCTCCCTTTTGGAAAAGTCCTGAAGGATTTAATAAGGATACCACCAGTTATTTCCTATAGAAATTACTCTGAAATAATTTACATAATTTGAGAAAATTATATACTTCCTACAGGCTTTTGAACCATCCTAAGGGATTCTATAGCAAAGATAGCGCGCTTTCTGAAATTCTATTGGATATTATAATATTCTAACTATATTCTAGAGAAATCTTCCATAAAGAGCTGTTGGAATCCTCCTCTGAAATTAAACTGATCCTGTTCCTGGAAACAGCAGGTTTTTGAGTATTTTCTCCCCTTTGTTTCTTCTTATATACAGTGACTATATGTGCATTAGCAAGTAGAGCTGCACAGTGGGAGTGGATCTGTAGAGCCACAAAAAACCAGAGCTGAGGATCCAGCATTCATATTATACATATTTTTGGGTGGTGGTTAAAATGGGCTAGTTTTAGCCTGGTCCCATGCACCAGCTGCAGTGGACTAGGTGTGCTCCTAGAGAATGCCTTCTGCTTTAGGTTTACATAAAATTGTATGTGGGTGTGTTTCATTTCACCTATTACACAAACTCATAGTTTAGTGCAGACGTACCAGTGTCTTCTGTGTACCATATAAATTATATACCATTATTACCTCATTGGAAGGAATTGTTTCTGTGAGAAACTGGTGAAGCTCAAGCTGGAATATGGCACACTAGGAATACTTCAAAGATAAAGTAAGAGATGAGTCTTCGAATGCAACTACAATCTACCACGATAACAGAATACATAACAAAGACATAAAGCAATAGGGTTCAGAGAGATGTGGTTAAAAATGGAAATCCTCATTCATAAAACCCAGGCAAAATTTCTGTAGTAAGTCCTAAGTAGTGAACAAAATGAACTGACCATTTACTTGTATTTGTTGGCTCTTCCAAGACTACTCTGACAAAGACAATTTAGCTAGCAAAAATATGACTGTGTAACAGTTTCAGAAGATTAAAAAAAACCCAAAACTTAAAGGCAAACTTTTAAGCGTGTTTCAAGAATCTAACTTCCACCAACTTAGAAATTTTGGGACACCCCAGCATTCCCTGTGTTACGAGAAAAGCTAAGCACATACTTAGTGATTCTGCAACCATCAAAAATAATAGTAATTGGAAGCAGAATATACCACAGACAGGCAGTTAATATGGAATATGCTGATCAATTGAGTTATGCAGCCTAGACAGACTTCTGAGGTCCCCTTGCTGCATAGCCCAACTAATATATTTTCATCTTTCACATTCATCTTGCTTTCTGTTTTAGAAAGCAAGGTCTGATTCTGCTATCATTAGTCACACTGAGTAGTACCTGACTCTGCAAGTAATCCCGATTGATTTCAGTATTAATTCTTGTTAAATGCTGTTCATACAGGAGAAAAGGTGCCACTAAGAGGAAGTCAGAAAGATTCATGTACTGTTTCATCTTATTTGTAGCCCTCTTTTTTCCCCTCCATTTTAGTGTGTGTGCATTTTCCCATCTCTCCCACTGTTTCAACCCACCTGTTTTTGTCTCTAGTCTTTTCCAGCTCTTGTTATTCTTTCCCTTCCCGTCCCTTCTTCTCTTTCAGTCCCCTGTGAATCTCAAACTTCATCACTTACATTTCCAGTTGTCAGCAAAGAGAGAAGACAGAATAGGTCCAAGTCTACCATGCTTTTTGTTACCCATTGCCAAACTGCATAAAACCATTGCTGGAGCTCTGTCTGTACTAGCCAAGTTCTCAGTATCCCCCATCCCTACTTGAAACAGGCTGTGAAGGGCAAAAGTGTAGGAGTTTCAGAGACTTCCAAAAGTAACATTCCCAAATCTACCTCTGGATGTAGGAGCAAGATTTGCCTCATTACCTGCTCTGCCTGCCTGTTTCCATACTCAATTCAGGGTTAACTCCTGTGACCTTGCTTTCTTAACACATATAGGAATATGCAAATTGAAAATAAACAGAAATGCAACTTTCCCAAACAAAATGCTCATTCATGTTCCCTCAGGGAATGGTGAGAGAACACACTGTATTTGATGGCTAAGTCAAGTTAAAACAATACAGGAATGGATATATGATAGCCTTATTCTTCTGCTTTACGGTTCCATTATAAGTGAGTATAGATTACATCCACCGTATTATGTCTAGAGAAAAAAGAAAATACTATAAAAGGGCAGAAAATTACCAGAAAGACCCATCCTATTCAGACTGCACTGAAGAGGATCTATACGATGTGTTTCAGAAAGCTACTCTCTAGGACCTCACTGCTTTATTCTGTGCATTTTACATGCTATGTGGTGGTTTCTAAGAGAAGCAGCAACCAGGTTTGGATGTGCAACTCAGGTTCCAGCTCGTCCATATGCTTGACTGCTGAGTTAACTTTTTTTAAGATCTACTACCATTAGGAATAATTCAAAATATATTGGCATCTCCTATTTTTTGTACTCGTCCTGAGTTCACTCTTCTCCTTTGGGAGATGAATATTTCAAGCTTCACTTTTCCATTTCACTGCTCTGGTAGCTCTCTACAACAGTCACAGAGCCAGGATGGTGGATTTGCAGCTTCTGAATGAACTATAATTGCTTATACCATCTTCAGAATATCAGTCTCCAGGACTTCTCTTATTTACTAGTTTAGTCCTAAAAGAAACTTTGCTTTTAAGCACCAGATGGCTTTTCCACAGCAAGATGGCTCAGGGTACTGCCCATGTTTATTCCATGCTCTCAGAGAAATTTCTGTTTGCATTCTGCATAAAAAAGGTGATGGATTCCATTGAATACATGGTTTTAACTTCCTCCTGTTTAATGCTTTACTTTAATATGGCATTTAAATACTAACAAACTTCTAAATGCTGGATACAGATAATATTTATTAAATAAACTCAAAGTGTGCCCTTACCTGTGCGCAAAATGAATGAAATACATGCTCAATTTAGAACAACTGAGAAAAAGTCATGTGTAACCACTGTGCAAATTATTTTTATAAGAGGAAAAGAAAACATAACAAATGCTAGTGAGAATTTATATTGGATTCTAGAAGTGCATCTTTCTGAAGAAACAAATGGTAGGTTTTTAAAACAAGTAAATTGTGAGTAGACAAACAAATGCATTTTTAAGGAGTTTTTAAAGTGAACAATGAATGTTATAGGAAAGAGCAGCTGTTGGCCCCTTCTACTCTGTAAACCAAAGAACCCTACAATCCACTTAAGCACGATTATGACAGTAATTGTAGGGCAAAAAAAAAGGAAAGGGAGCCTTAAAAGCAGTCCCAACAGTGCCTGAGAAATTTGAGTAAAATATTTTTAAAACCCTTAAGCAGTCCTTATGTATACCTGTTTAAGAACTGGCTGTTTCCCATTCTATTTTCTGCACCATTAACACATTTGCCAGCTAAGCTCTGACGCCAGTGTTGTGATTGTTAAAACAGCAACGTGTGAAGCTAGGAGTATACAACCTGGATTTCAGGGCTCAGAGCTCGTAACAGTTCTGGAAGCTGGCGAAAGGATGAGAGAAAGTGTTTTGTTTGAATTTTATGTTGGCTAAGTTCTATCCAGAACCTCCAGTGAAAAAAAAAGATCACAAAATTATAGCTGTTTAAATTTTACATCTATGACCACACCATTTATTTTACAATGGATACAGCTGTTAGCAAGAATGGATTATCACTCCCTAAACAATTCATTTTTTCTTTTTTGAAAACCACAATACATCCACTTATTACAATGGCAACAAAGTTTGGTCTTACCATAGCCTTTTCATTAAATCCTTTTCATTGTTGATGTCTAGTTAAATTCCTCAAGACATTAGTACCTCTGACTAATGATTACTGGAATTTTTTTGAACTAGATTTAAGATGCCTATCTGCAATGCCTTTGCTTGTAATGGGCTATGTAACAAAAATATATATGCCAGAAGTTTCACACACTTTCCAAGTATGTTAAAAATACTTTAAACATTATATTTAAACATATTGTAGGTCCAACCTGCATCAAAACAAACATTCCTTGAGAACTTCAGAGTAAGCATCCAGCAAAATAGTTCTATTTTGGTGGTAGAGTTAGCTCTTATTTCCTGCCAAATTAATTTAAATTCATTTTGAATAGTCAACTTGTTACCTCAGAAAAATATGGTCAACTATTACAACAAAACTTGACGAAGAAGCTGGCAAGCTTTGTAGCCTCCAGCTCTAAACTGAAAGTAACTAACTTGCTAGTCAAAAAAGATCAGTAGAGACAACACTTATTTCCTTACTTTCCATTACTGTGAGATGTGTTATATTATTTGTGTTCATTAGAAAGCTAGGGGAGAAGTCACTGATGAAATAACAGCTCCTTAACCATCTTTAAGAAATGGTAAATGCTTAAAGCAGTTAGCCTTTAAGCTAAGCAAAATGTTGTCCAGATTTTGTCACTAGACCAGATTTTGTTATTAACCACATCTGAATCTAGTTATTAGAACATTTCTGCAGTCAGGTAGTAATTTTTCGTGCGTTCACCCCTGGTGAATAAGTTCCCTCTAAGTTCGTTGCTTACCAAGTAAGAGATGGTTCTGGATTTTCCAACACTATTTTCATTACATGGCTTTTACTTCACATGTGTTGTTCAAATGTGTACTGTTTTCATAGCAGACTTCTGGCTTTATTTTATGAGCATTAACAGCAGTTCTTTAACTAGCCATGAATAGTATTACGGCAAAAGGTGAAGTTGAAACCACATGCAACAAACATTAATCCTGAAAATTCCACTTGCAGAATTAGTAAATGCATACATTTTGACATTGGGAAACTCAGTAAGCTTTCAGAGAATTCTTTGTCAAGAAATCCTTAAGAATTCAATTTTACTGAAGTCTTCAATTTGCAAATGACTATTGTTTTATTCTTCATATCAGTATTCATACCTCAGAAAACTGTAGGTACTATTGCAAATAAATACTCATTGTCAAGGAGTATTCTGGGGTGAAGAATACTTCATTTAAGAAATGCATGTAAGAAAATTCTTATCTATCCTAACAGCACAAAAATGCTAAACTACAGGAATATTCTCTGATTTCTCACAGTATGGATCTTCCTCCAGAATTACACCTCGGAATTACACCTAGTTGCAGCAAATATTAGATTTTTATCTATCATAGAACTGCCTAGGAGCATTTTTTTAATTCTGATAAGCTTTTACCAAAACAAACAGCAAAGTGAGAAAATAATAAATACTGGAAAAGGTCCAGTATAGAAAGGTAATGACCTGATGTCTAATGCAGGTCAGCATCATGTGTATAAAGTAGCTTTAAAGTTGCCACAGAGCTTCTTAGTCAGATATGTGTCTGAGCAGGACTGGCCCTCCTACCTGCTCTAATTTATTCCACCTGCAAATGGTCCCCTGGGTTATTAGCTATAGATAGGTGTTGTCTTAGTGCTACAACAGACTGAGGTGTACATGACAGCTCAATCAGCTTTATATTAGAGAACGAGAGAAGTTATAACAAGAGAAGCCAGACTACAATCTGGACATCATGACCAGATTGTAGTGAAAGAGGGATTTACATATCACCTCGTGTTATGCGTCCACCCTGTTCAGTTTAAATTAGTTGACTTATATCCATGGGTTCTTTCTATGAGGAAGTGAGAAAAGAGAGCTGCTACTTGGACCTTTAAAAACTTGCAGAAAATGCAAACGTCTACATTAACTCTTGTTTGTAGTCATCTGGAAGAAATGGGAGCCGTAAGATAATTCTATAGAAATTATAAATAAAATCTTCAATGCAATGTCTAAATCAAATTGTAAAAAAATTCAAGACTTGCAGCATTTCACTAATTTCAGCTGCTCCATTTTGGTAAAATCCTGTTAGCACAGAAGAAAAGAGATATGAATTAATTTCTTCAGTATAAGCAATTCCTATTAATTGCTGTAGAAGCTGCATGAATCAAGGGTAATAGACCACCATTAAGATGTATGAAACTGAAAAGCTGTTGACTTTCAGAAATCAGTAAAACTAGGCTGGCTGAAAGACAAGTTAATATATTTTTAATTAGATCTCCATTTGCTCAAGATAAAGATTGCAATCTCAGTGTGAAATGTATCTCAAAATATCGAGCCAAATGTGTGGTCTGAGAAAAGCTATTTCTTAATGTGCTAAACATCTACACCTGGACTAAGGGATCTGACTAAACAAGAAATCTTTGCAAGACTGATTACCTAGATGGTATGATATCTAGGTACTGTGTGCCTATTTAGATCTATGTGATGTCTAGCACAAAAATAACATAAACAGTAATAACTATAAATAGTCTAAAATTACCTTGCAAAGCAGAACTGCTTGGTATTGGTTAAGAGACAAATCCTTTGGCTGGTAAAGAATTTTAAACATTAGATAAATTAACTACACCATTAAATTTTAGTTGTTGCTAATAAGCATTCCAAAGCATGTTATTCACACAAATGCAACTTGATATGTTGTGATTTTAAGCAAGTAGAAAATAAGGAACTATTGGCCCTAGTTCAGCAAAACTGTCAAAAGCCAGTGATGAGTCAAAGGCAACTCTTTCTCACTCTGAAGACTGAAACACCTCCTCTTTGAGACGTGTTAGGAACAGCAGGCTATCTGCAAAAGTCACATTGTCACGGTGAGAACAGAAACCTGGTGATATGTGATATCCATATATTTTCATCCCCTAAAGAGGCTAGAAAATCCATCTGATCTACCTACAATGCATCTGGAAATGGGAAGACAGATCTCCAGTTCCTGTGGGACCACATCCCTGTCTCATGGAGCAAGCCAAGAGAAGGTTGAGCAGTTTCAACGTGTGCAGACAGTGAGTACACTCTTCCACGGTGACTCAGGAGCGGCCTAAAAAAAAAAAAAAATCTTTTTATACCTTACCTCTTGAAGAATGCTCTGTGTACAGCGGGGGTGGACCAGAACCGAACTCCTCAGCAGCTAGTTGGATTCCTAAAAGCTCAGGGGCTGTGTGAGATTACACAACTGGCAAAATAAAACTGATGCAGATTCTTGGATTAGCTGGCTGTGAGGCAAGGAAGTAATGATTTATAGTGTTCATGCTTCTCATTTTAGCTTGGATTTTTCATGAATTTTAAAACTGTCATTGGCTTCATTTGGCATTTGCTCTTTTCTCACTACATACACTCTACCACATACATAATTTAGAATTCTGCAACCACAATTTAAGTAAAAAAAAAAAAAAAAGACATTCATTTTCTTAGAGCCTTAAAACAAAGCTGTTTTCTGTGGTTTTAAAAATTCAAATAAAGCAAAAATGAAGTGTTTGAAAGAAAAAGAACAGTACTAATCAAGCTATGCAAAGGAAAATACATTGTCTCCCCTTTTTCAATACACACGCTGTTTTAAATAGGTGCATCCAAAATATCTGTAACCAAAATTTAGGGAGGATGAAAGACAAACCCAGCCAGTCTGCATTTATTGTGTATGAATTGATCACTAAACCTCTCTTATGCTTGAACCTTGGTACACTGAAGACAGACAAGTCCACTGAAAAACTGCCTGGCCTTCACTGCAGTAACTTTTCGGCCTCCAAATACGATGTAGAAAACCAGAAATATGCTGGTACAAATGCTACAGTGAAGATCCCTGGCGCTAGATGTTTTAGATAAGCTCCTTGGCCTTGAATTTATCCAACTTTCATAGCAATACTTAGCAGGACATTTTCAGTTTCTGTTGTCCATTAAGGATGGCAGGGATATTGAGTCATGGGGAACTCTGTAGATGGGGTTCAGGGGCAGAAAGTAGGAGACGGTCTACTGGCTGTTGAAACAGCTACCAGATTTGTCACTTGCCTACATAGCAGAAGATTCTAAGAATCTTGCACATGCTAGAAAAGATGCTCACATGCCAAGCTTATTGTATTTAAAGGAGAAAAGGTTTCACTCCCTGAAGACTGGGGGCAAAAGACCAAAGTAGTTGAATTGTGTCTGTAGGTTACAGAGGAAGAATATTTTATCAGAAGAATATATGTGAAAGCCTGACCTTTATGAGGAGAAATACTGGCCTGGCACTGACAAATTATTATGAGTAGTAGCAGTCCCAATATCGTTATTAGATGGCACTTTGAAGCCCACCTTGAAAGACTCAGACCTTCACACTGACTGTCAGTCTATTCTCCAGTAGTGTAGTTCAGCCTGGGATACATGTAAATATGATTGATCACATTTCTGAGTCACAGAACCCTCATTATTATCACTGACTTATAGCACCAGCTATGCAGAATTTGCATCTCCAATGAATATTTGGGATACCATGTGGTGAGCCTTGGGCACAATGATCAAAAGCTGGAGGTATTTTTCACAGAATTTCTATATCGTTGTGATGGATTTTTCTGGCATTTTCATGTGAGATTTGGAGACATTTTTCTGACTAGACGACAGGACCATGTATTTAAGGATTCTGCCCAAAAGTGACAGTTGGCAAACTACTTGTAACAAACATCCCACTGGTTTGGGCAAGAGATTAAAGATACTTTTCCAGTAGTAGTGCCAGTTTGAGAGAAATTGAGATAACCCAATGAGAAGGAATCAAGATGGAAATAGTAAATATTGCTCTTTAGATGACCTTTTCTAAATAGTATATAAGATTTCTCCCATTAAATTAACATATTTACATAAGCATCAATCTTTCGTACTGAGCAATAATCAGTTATCTTCCTCTGAAGGAGACAAAAGGAGTTATTAAAAATACATCAAGAGTTTGGGGGAAACAGGATCAGCTTCCTCTTTCTGCAACACTGGAGCCTCTTACTTGCTATGTACTACCCAAAACAGAAGTGTAGAATGGAGTCTGAGCATGGAATCCAGTGACCTCAGAAGGTGAGGTCCATATTGAGAAATTTGCAGTGCAGCTCCCCACCCACACTCAATCTACTTATTTATTCTGAGTAAATAGGAAACAATTTTTAAAAATGGTACTTTTTGCACTAAAATGTACTTCCAAACATGTCACAACATTTTATGCTCGGTTCTGACTAATATGATTAAACATCTAGTACAATAATTAGATTAGACTCACTTAACAGCCCCACTTAAATTCAAAGTCCTTCCTCTGTCCAGAGAGTATAAAATATGATGTACCAAGTTGTCTGTAAAATTTCCTTATTATTAATCCTCTTAGAATCTCTATGAGAGAATAGTTACTACAGGATCAAGATAAAAGTCCAAAAAGCTGTTCCCTTTTGCTTGCCACTATAAAAGTATCCTTTTGTCTACAAAGCCTCAGACAGCCACTGGGGCCAAGCCAGGATTCCTGTAGTGAAACAATCGACTTGGCATCATGTTGACACATATAAACAACAGTCTGTCAACAGGCCTCACATTAGTGACAGAACATTTTTGGCAAAACAGTAGCATCCTTCTGGGCACTATGGCAATAACAGCCAGTAGCATCCATTCATGCCTTCACTCTACAGCACAATATTAATTAAAAGATTATAACAGTGACACTTATCCAAGAAGCTAAAAACCCACAGAAATATCCATGCAGAAGAGTAGAATGTTTATTGAACGAGAACATGCCTCTAGCTGCTTTTTCATACTTACACACTGTATGTAACCTCTGTCAGTTCACAATAAGCAGATAAATGTAACTACTTGCTTGCAAATGCCTGTATGAAGTGTATATCACACACATGTGCCACCAACTTATGTAAATCAACTTCTCTCTAGCCTGAATAATAAAAAGCACAAAACAAATAGCATTGTTTATGAAAATAAGCAGTGTTGTAGCCCTTTTTTCCTTTCTTTTTTTTTTTAAATGAAGACCCAAATTAAAATAAAATTGCTAGTTTAGATTTTTTAATAATTTGCCTTTTTTATGTCCTCTTTAACACCTAAAAATATATGTAAGGGAGTTTATATATATGCAAAATATCCATCAATGAGTTAAAAGAAGGCGTAAAAAATATTTAAGCTAGTTAATGTTTTTACCATAACTGTTCTGCTTTTTCACATTTTTCTAAGTCCTTAAAATATGACTTATGCTTATTAATAATCCTTTAGAGTCAATGGACCAAAATTAGAGGTAATGTATAGAAGGGAACTTGGAAGGGTGGAGAAACATCAATTACCTGTTGGCAACCGGATGGAAGTTTAAATAGTAAGAAAATATAAAGTGCAGAGGAAAGTGGATGGCATCCAAGAATCCCAGAAGCAGCATAACATCAGTTCTGGAAGCTGTATAGGCAAATTAGCACGGTAGTTTGTCTGGGCTAATTATCCTTACTGAGATACCCCACACTGTGTTGCAAAGAAACGCCCTAAACTCGTGTGACGAGAGGCATAAAGTATACGGCATTCACAGGCCCAGCACAGGAACCTAAAGAAACCTAGTGGGGAAAAAAGGTCAGGAGAGACCTTCAGAGGTCATATAATCCCTCTGACATAGCATTTTATGCCTAAACCATCCTAGACAGATATTTGTCCTTGCCTAAACATTGGGTGGTGCAGATTCTGTAACTTGTTTCCCATTTTAGTTCAGTCCCTAAAAACTTTCTGAGTAATATCTCATTTCTTACCTGAGTCCCATGGAACAGTGGACTTAACTTTCTCATTGCACTAATTTATTAAGTCTCTGAAGGATACTCTGGCCTTCCTCAGGCTAAATCAAACCAGTTATTCTAATCTCATGGGATTCACAACAACAAATGTGTGAATGTAAGGACAGCTATTGCCAACAGCAACCAGAGAGCTGAGTTCTCTCTGAGGTGTGATCCCTCTCCTTTTGCAAGGCTGGATGGCAATTTGAGCTTCCCCATTGAGTTAAACACATAAATCCTCCCCTCTGGAAGGAGGAAAGAGTTAATTTTCTCTTTTAAAACAGCTGGTGATAAACTTACAGTCAGAGCATACAGTTCAAAGTGGGTCCCAACTGTCAGCCTACAGGTTAGACAGGGTGTCTGAGGCAAAATAAAGAGAAAGCAAGCAAGAGTATGTGATGTTTCATACAGGAGCATTCATTTAAAAAAAGCCATCATCTGATTTTCAGTTTCTGCTTGGAGGCTTCTTTATGAATTACATCCTCTGATTTTTTTTAAAGTAAAGTGCAGAATCTAAAAAAGAGCGTTCTCTCGCAGGTCAAGTCCCTCACTGCCAAGATTCGTGTGCTCTCCTTGTCTCTCCTGTGTAGCCCTCACATTTGGAGCTGCCTAGCAGCCCTGTTTCTAGAGAGGTGATAGAGGGTGCAATAGCCAAACCTGGTTTCAGCCTGCTACTTGAGTGCTCTTCTGAGAGGAGCTTGTTGTGAGGGGCTTTCAATCTCTCTGGTCAGAGGGTGGCCGAACATATCTGTCCCATTTTCAGGTGCAAGTCTTCTAACTACTGGAAATATTATGGTGGTTATTTTTCTGAATCTGTGTCTTCCAGACTGAGGACTTAATTTTTAACAATAGTGGGAGGAACATAACCAAGCACTTCTCTGAAGGTCTCAGTTAAGAGTCATAAAATTAACTATTTTTAGCCAGATTCTTCGTCTCCTCCATGTGCAGATTCTTGCTGAGTTCATTACATACATGCCAGGAATGCCTGATGAGATCTAAAATAACACTTAATTGAAAGAGAATGCTCCTTTGTGTATGGGAGACATGACCTACCTACAGATCAGCACAAACAACCTCACCACAGCACTTGAGACAGTTCAAATGACGGGTTAGATTTCTTTTTTAGCCAGCATGCTGTATCATAACACTCCCATGTGCTCAAATCAAATCAAAGGAAATATTTATTAACTTAATGAGGGATTGTAAGAGTTGCCTCTGTAGCCCCTTTTAGCTATCTTTATAGAGTTTAAAACAAAGAATGAATATTTAGGCAAAAATAGCAAAACCGTTAACGTACAAGGAATAATTATGTCTTTAGCAAATTTGAACAGTTAGGATTATATTAATTGAAATCTAGAAATTTTTGCCCTGCAGGAAACTTCAGCATTTCTGGAATGCTGATTTCAAACTGAGATTTTGAAATTCCAATATTTTGACTTTAAAAATGTCAAAATCAAATATGTATCTCTTTTGGATCAACAGAAAAACTTTTTGCATTACTACATTAGACTATTCCATTTTGATGTATTTAACCCATCTAAAAACCTTTGCTTCAAGTAAATTCACAGTTGAATAGATTTTTCTTATTGATACCTGCTCCCTATATCTTATAGTTATTTTTGAGTCTCTGATTTTCCATATTGGGTACCCAGACTGCACATTGGTTCGACAGCTTAAGTTATATGGTGTCCCTAAACTTGTTTAGCTCAAAAAAAAAATGTATTTTTCTGTCAGTAATATAATCAGCTGGAGGTCTTCACCCATCAAAGTAACAGCAGTCTGGCCTACAGCTGCCATATTGCAATGAACTACTATGGAAAAGCACCAGTTAAGGGCTATTCAGCAGACTGGAACTACACAGTTTAGGGTCTGACCTTTGACCTAAACTGAGATATCTTGATTTTTCAATTAGAAAATTCAGTCAGGAAAATGTGCCACAAAACAAAACCAAACCATAAAACCGCATGACTTTGTAGAAGATTTATTTCCATGGAAAAGAAATGCTCAATCAACAGTGTTCCAGAGGTAGCTGAATGCTGGAGTCTTGCAATAGTTCATTCTTCCACTGTCCAATGGGGAAGGGAAGGGACAGGAAGGGAAGCACTAATTAGCAGAATATACTATCTAAGATTTTTCAAAGATACATATCTAACAGAAAGGTTCCCAGACCTCTCTAAAATTCAGCTGCTGGTCTTTCACATGTAGTGGTCTCAAGGTCAGCAAAGTTATTCTCACAATAAAAGAAAGAAAAAAATTGAGTTGCTCAAGTTTAAGCAGGTATTTTCTGGGCTTGCCACTCTTACAAATAGAATGCTGTTTATATTTTTTTTTTTTTTTAGTTTTTTTTATCCACTTCCCTCTAAAAAACAAAAGAATACAAACATCCTTTTTTGTTATAGGGTTTCAAGTTTACTCTCCTGTTTCTGGGTCTCAAAGGAAAACGTCACAAGAAAGGAATTAAAATGACTCTTCAGGGGCTCAGAAAACATGAAATAAAAAGGCTTCAAATGATGAAATGTGTAGAGTGATTTGTGGTGGTTTGTGAAAGTTTTATTGAACGTTAACTAGCAGAGTGATACTGTAGCATTCAGTCTCGATCCGCCCCTCCCCGAGCCTTTTCTCTCCCCTGTTGTTCAAATGTCATAAGCTTTTTACATTTCAGCTGAGTTTCTTCTGACATTGAACAGAAGTGAGAAGGCTGAGAGAACAACTTCTAAAACTATCATTTTTCTCGTCTCACTCTCCCTATATTATACATGGATGGTTCTTATCCATGATTAGTTAGATTAAAATACAGCTGTGAATTCGGGATCTTGAAATTACTCGATGCAGAGCACTGTTGGGAAGGCCCAGTTGTTTTTTGTATTTCTCTTTAGGTATTTAGATATTCAACACTTGCTGATTTTACTAGGGCTGGTACATGCCTACATCCAAAACAAAATTAGCCAGTGAGAATAGTCTGAATGCAGTTACTTTTTTTTGGTTATACTAAAGGGAAAAATAAAAACAATGCCAATTTTTGTGAACAACCAATCCCAAATTCCCTTGCTTAGTATCCCTAAAAAGTGTAGATATGGTCCAGTTGACTAACAAACACTTGTTTACAACCTAGCCTGAGAAAGGCCACAGTTGCTATTCCAATTAGAATAATTTATTTATCAAGATTCAGATTTTCAAACACAAATGTTCAGAGATTCAGAGACAAATTTTCACAGCAGCAGCCATAACAGTGTCGTATATATGCAACTTTGGGACATATTATGCACACGATTCAGCATGTTTCTTGTTTGTTCTGTAATATCCAAAAGGACACCACCCACAGTTCTCAAAAATGAGTTTCAAATGTCTTAAAAACCTGTTAGCTAGTACCTTTTATCCAAAACAAACGACCTTCCAACTTTTGTGTACAACTTAGAAAGTTCTGGCAAGCTCTTTCACATCACCTTTAGTTTTAGACTGTAGCAGGTATTTTTAAAATCTAAAATACTAAGAGGAAAGCTTGTCATATTCCATGTCCTGACAAACAAACAATACCATATTAGCATACTTTAAATACCCATGTGTAATAGCTCAGAAAAGCATTTGTACAGATTTCAGTGGAAGCTGCTGACTAAAAAATAAATTAGTGTAGATTACTCATAAAGTACAATTAAAGACAATTGTTCTGGAAATAAACTACATCACTGTCCTGGTATTTGTCACATTCTGATAGTCTTTAAAATGGTCGCTAAGTAAGCCCAATGTGCACTAATTCATTAAAATCAGCTTTACTTATTGACATCTTAGCCAGTCTTGACCTCTGTAAAATTTCTCCTGTCTTTCAAGAGTGCACCACTTGAAGTTTTTAAAAATGAGTTTCAAGTAAGTCCTAAGAAGTACTTACTACAATATTTATTATCTAAAATGAACAACTTTCAGACTCCTGCATGCCTTTGATAGTAACTTGAGATAGGGAAGATACCTAGCCAAGACACATTGCCCTTGACTTCCAAAATCTTCTTTCATTAACCTCATTTTAGGTACCTATAAATAGAACATATTTTGCCCTGTGGTCATGACTCTGAAAATATATTGTTCTGCTCAGGCTCTGTTCAGTATGTTTCATCATTTATATTTATTTATTGGGCAAATCTTGCCTATGAAAAGAAAAATAATAACTACTTAAAAAAGAATTTTGTCTGCCAAGTTTTTGCAGTCCGTTGTATAACAAAAAGCTAAATTGTGTCAGAGAGTGAAATTTGTCTGAAATGAAGGGTGAGGTACTTCATGGTCACACAATACAAAACTGGAGTCCTCTGCAAATTGAGCTTGGATAAAGTACTTCCATTGCTTTTAAGGGAAACAGAAATATTTCGCTCCCATCCTATTCCACCCAGTCATTTTGACAAAACAACTGAACAGTTCAGAAGTTTTCTATTTCTAAGATTTTATCAAGATGCAATTTTTTTTGTTAATTTAGAACTGCTGCCGTATCTCCAGGTAGTTGTGTTTCAGAAACGCGTACCTCTCTGAAAGTGTGCTAGGTTAGCTGAATGAGCAGAAGAGCATTGGCAGTGGGTTCAGTCAGTCGTAGCCTGGGCAATGCGACGGCTCAGCCACTTTGGAGGTCTGGCACGTCCCCTGCACCCCCTGCCAAGCACTACAGTGGTATTTACAAATAAAAAAAAATCAACTGTGTTTTCAAACACAAAACTGGCAGCCATGAACTTTTCAGTTTTGTAGTACACTTTGATCTATTTGTTTTATTAGCTGGAAAGCAAAGCTTTTGATAGAAATTAGCATAGTATTCATAGAATATACTATTTTGTCGAAAAAAAAATTCTGTCCAAAAATATAGAATCATAGAATCATAGAATCATTTAGGTTGGAAAAGACCTTTAAGATCATCCAGTCCAGCCATTAACCTACACTACCAAGTCCACACTAAACCAATTAAGGGTAGACTAGACTAAACCATGTCCCGAAGTGCCACATCTACCCGTTTTTTGAACACTTCCAGGGATATTTTTTAAATAAAAATCAGTAAGGCAGCTCTAAATGGGTATCATGCTCAAACATTTGTAAAAAAAATTAACAATTGCTTCAATTTCCAAAGAAATTTGAGAACTGGTAGATACAGATTTGGCTAGGAGTTTTTAGTTCAAACAGTATGATATTTTTCCAATAATAGTGTCAGCTGTAAGTTTTAATGCAATAAAGTCCTTATAAAATTAAATTAATCTATATTTAGCACATACCAGTGGAAGTATTCTTTTAAGATTCCACAGCAAACACTGAACTCTTTATGGTTCTCCCCACTATTGTCCATGACTTTGCTTAACGTGCCTTTGAATTTTCTCATAAACTTCATTTAGAAAGGTATATTTGAAAAACTAGAGAGTATCCTAAAATCTGTTTATTTTGAAAGAACTCTAGGAAAACTGGAACTGACTTGCTTTTAATGTTCATGTGATATACACAGCATACTAAATGCATATACACAATACATGTCATTAAATAATAACTGTTACTTCATCAACAGTGTCTTTGAAGTGAGGATGAGAATGGACTACACAAACAGCGGCTTAGGCTGAGGTATCACCCAAGGCATCTAGGCAGCAAATTCCCATTTAAATTCAGTGGAAGTTGGGACTCTGACTCCCCTGAGCTCTATTAAAAATCTCCCCTCCCCCTTGATTCACAAATGTGGTTGCTCCATTAGTTTGATTTTGATTAATTAACAGTGCTTTTAGGCTTTCCTTGCATGAATTTATCAAATGTTACCAAACTGAAATACATCAGTTATTTCCTCTTTTAAGCATAAAGGAACTCAGCGATATTTCAAAGTGTTTGTAAATGATGGCTTAATAGCTCCTAATGCATCATGGCCCAGTTTTTACAAGTTGATTATGAATGCTCATGCAGTTTAGAAAATCACATGGCAGCCCTTACAACCATGGCTCATGTTAACTGAATACGTAAATTACACTCTTTATAGCAGGGTAATACATATGACAATGCTAACAATTTACCTCTCCACATTTGGGGCCAATGTGACAACCTGTTCTGTGGCTGGGGACAAGTACGGGCAATAACACACAGTACTGAGGAATTCTCTCTGATACAACTCAACAGCGGTACATCAGCACAGACCGCCTCCAACGGAGAGCTGTGCTCGTCAAGGCACATCCTGGGGTTACTGATCAGGAAGCAAAAGGGTATGCAAATACTATCCTTTAGTAACAGCTGAAAATCTGCGAATGCATAAGCATATTGAAACCAGAGCACGAAAAAATGGAAGGCTGCAACTTTACTGACGAATACCTAAGTAACTCTTAACGAAAATCCACCCTGTTCCCCAAGACAGCCAAATTACAGGGGACTCCCATTACACCTAGTCATTTAATATACTTCTCATGGTTATAATACATTCTAATAATACAAAAGCTGAGTGTTGCCTAATAAGACCCCAGCAGTTCTGGATGGAATACAAACATACCTAACATGCCAAAAACAAACACACATATTGTTTTCCATATATAGACAAATGAAAGAGCAATAACGACAGTAAATGCAGATCCCATGATCAGTACTCCAAATTCTACGTTTTATTTCCTATAAACAGTGCAAGTGGGACAAATTCTGATTCTAATTCACTAGGAAAAAATTCTGCTAGGAGAGGTTTACTGTTGGAATAAAATTGCCATGCCATCTGCCAGACATGCAGTCTGGTGTTAAGGCTGTGTTGCAAAAGAATACCTGTCATAGGTCCAAGACCCTTAGATATTTTCAAAGGTTAAATGATAACCTGTTCTGCAAGTCCTACCACCGCAGAGTCAAAGAACTTCAGCTGGAGCTTCTGAAAGGCTTAGATCGCTTTGGAATTACAGTCTTTTTGCTTTTCAAGGGCATGCAGTCCATTGGAGTACTTAATATTTTCCATCTGAACTTGCAATGACTCATGTTGAAGGGCTTCTATAGATATGTCAGCCAGAAAAGGAAGGTCAAAGAAAGTGTACCTGCCACCCTGATGAACATGACTGGCAAACTGGTAACAATGGACGAGAAGAAGGCTGGGGTACTCAACAACTTCTTTGCCTCCATCTTCACTGGCAACCTCTCTTCCCACACCTCTCGAGTGGATGGACCACAAGATGGGGACTGGGGGAGCAAAGTCCCTCCCACTGTAAGAGAAGATCAGGTTCAAGGACATCTGAGGAACCTGAATATACCTAAGTCTATGGGACCTGACAAGATGCATCCCAGAGTCTTGAGGGAATTGGCTGATGAGGTTGCCAAGCCACTCTCCATGATATTTGAAAAGTCATGGCAGTCAGGTGAAGTCCCTCGTGACTGGAAAAAGGGAAACTTTGCACCCATTTTTAAAAAGGTACAAAGGAGGACGCTGGGAACTACCGACCTGCCAGTCTCACCTTTGTGCCTGGGAAGACCGTGGAACAGATCCTCCTGGAAGCTATGCTAAGGCACATGGAGGACAGGGAGGTGATTCAAGACAGCCAGCATGGCTTCACCAAGGGCAAGTCCTGCCTGACCAACCTAATGGCCTTCCATGATGGAGCGACTACATCAGTGGACAAGGGAAGAGCTACTGGTGTCATCTATCTGGACTTCTGTAAGGCCTTTGACATGGTCCCCCATAACATCCTTCTCTCTAAATTGGAGAGGGACAGATTTGATGGGTGGACTGTTTGGTGGATGAGGAATTGGTTGGATGGTCGCATCCAGAGGGTAGTGGTCAATGGCTCAATGTCCAGATGGAGATCGGTGACAAGTGGTGTCTCTCAGGGGTCCGTATTGGGACCAGTACTGTTTGATATGTTCATCAATGACATAGTGGGATTGAGTGCACCCTCAGCAAGTTTGCAGACAACGTCAAGCTGAGTGGTGCAGTTGACACGCCTGAGGGACAGGATGCCATCCAGAGGGACCTGGACAAGCTGGAGAGGTGGGCCCATGTGAACCTCATGAGGTTCAACGAGACCAAGTGCAAAGTCCTGCACCTGGGACAGGGCAACCACCAGTATCAATACAGGTTGGGGGATGAAGGGATTGAGAGCAGGCCTGCAGAGAAGGACTTGAGGGTACTGGTGGATGGAAAGCTGGATGTGAGCCAACAATGTGCACTCGCAGCCCAGAAGGCCAACCATACCCTGGGCTGTATCAAAAGAAGCGTGGCCAGCAGGTCGAGGGCGGTAATTCTGCCCCTCTGTTCTGCTCTTGTGAGACCCTACCTGGAGTACTGCGTCCAGCTCCGGACCCCCAACAGAAGAAGGTCATGGACCTGTTGGAACGGGTCCAGAGGAGGGCCACAAAAATGATGCAAGGGGTGGAGCACCTCTCCTATGAAGAAAGGCTGAGAGAGTTGGGGTTATTCAGCCTGGAGAAGAGAAGGCTGCGGGGAAACCTTATTGCAGCCTTTCAATACTTAATGCGGCCTATAAGAAAGATGGGGACAGACTTTTTAGTAGGGTCTGTTGCAGTAGGACAAGGGGAAATGCTTTTAAACTAAAAGAGGGTAGATTTGGACTAGATATGAGGAAGAAACTTTTTACAATGAGGGTGGTGAAGCACTGGAACAGGTTGCCCAGAGAGGTGGTAGACGACCCATCTCTGGAAACGTTCAAGGTCACGTTGGACAGGGCTCTGAGCAACCTGATCTAGTTGACAATGTCCTTTCTCATTGCAGAGGATTTGGACTAGATGACCTTTAAAGGTCCCTTCCAACCCAAAGTATTCTATGATTCTATGTTAACAGTGGTTTTGCCTCATTGGTGAGGTAGCAATACTATTATGTTGGGTGGCACCAACATCAAGCAAATAGAAAAGCACTTTTCCTTTATCTTAGTTCATTTCCTGGGCTGCAGGTAAATTAATATGTGTAACTGTTCAAAACAAATAACTTTCAGGCAGACTGGTACATTTTTCAATATCTCTGTTTCAATATTTCATTATGTTGTACGAACATCTGACACACCCATTAAACAAAATGTTATTAGCAAAAGCAAAAAGTGAGAACACATTGCTTCTTTTTATTAATTATTTCTACAGCACTCACATTGGGGTGAGCAGCATTCAGAAACAGAGAAAAATAAATCAATTGGTGCCCATATGTAGCTAGCCAACAAAAAGCTTAACACATTCCACAGGTTTTCTGCCTTGTGGTTTTTTCACTGAAGAAAAGTAAAAATTGCTTTTTCCCATTCTGTTACTGGAACAGAGTCCCAACAGGGGTATAAAGATTTAACATATATATACCAAAAATACTATTGAGAATACGGTAAAGAAAATGACTAAACAGAAAGGCATTACTTAGCTGGAATATGACAGTTCACTGTAGCCAGTGTTTTTTACTCTCCACAAAAATGCTATCAGTTCTTTGGTATTTAGATGTGTTTGCAGATTATGTGGTGCCCCTAACAACCCAGATTTTTAAACGTGATGCTCAGAAACTGGCTTAGATGTGACTCAAAAGACAGAGTGACTCTGAAGCATTGACTCGAATAAATGACTGAAAGGCTGCTTGACTAGGTTTCAATGGCAGGCTGTAAGGCATGTTTGTGCATGTCTCTGTGTATGTACATGAGTATATAAACATCTACTGAGGCGTACAACAAATATAAACATCTGTGGAAATATGCTCCTTGAGTGCAATATTTCTCTGTGTCCCAAACGCCGTATGGAAGGAAAGAGGTTAGAGACTACTCACTATACGAAAAACCAAAGGGGTCTGTTTCTTTTCCCTAAATGCCCTAAAGCTCTGTAGCCTTCCCTGACACACTCCCAGCTGAGCACCTCCAGTCCTTGTCCTGGAAACCTGTGAGCAAAGTTCTTCTCTGCCATTGCAAATCAATCACACAATTTATGATACCGCTTTGATATTGTTCAGTATGCTCTGCAGCCTACACTGGTGAAGTTGTCTGAGAAAAAACATTTTTAATTTCTCAGGACTGTAAGATTTTTTAAATGGCATAGCAAGTAAATTCTGGTTTGGGAATCAGGAAAAATCTGTATTTTATTAGAAGGTACAGTCACTTTCCTTATTGCTTTTCCGCAGATAGTCTGAGAAAAGTGTTTAACGCTTTATTAATGGAAAATTCAAATGATGTTTTAAAAGGTGTTTTACAAGTATCTGTTTTTCAGGAATGTGATATCACTACAGTCTGTAAGTGGAAGTGCTAAAACAGTCAAATCTCTAAAATGGTCTTCTAGCATACAATCTTCTATATTTTCAACGCATTAGATAAATGTAAACTCTCAGAACCTTTTATGTTTTATATTTTAAATGCTATAAAATCACTCTTTCATAGTCAGATCTGATGGCTTCGTGGAACTCCAATCTAGAGAAAAATACAATGAATTTAAACCAAATACTGCTATCTGACCAAGGTCTTATTTATTCTATCCATCCAATTACAGGAAGTGGAAACACTGGAGTTATTTTTGTGGGATGTGATTCGGACTTTCTTAAAGATAAAAAGCTCAAGGGAGATGGGATAGGATAGGCTTTGATTTTGAAAGACAAAAAATGAATTTACTATAACTAACTTGAAAAAAATTTCTAATGACTTGTAGAATCAATTGGTATGCTTCAGCTAAAATGTAATAATGTCAAGTTTACAGAGTAAAGCATCCTACCTTAATACTTTTTTAAAATGACCTCAAAATAGCTGTTTGTGTCTAAAAATGGGATACTTTAACTACATTTGTTTGAAAAAGTATTCCATTTTGCATTACTGATCGATTTCTACTCTTTTTTCAATTATTCTGTTTAATTTGTTTTCTCTTTATAGTTTAGCTGATATAAAACATTTTACACCTACATCCTGAAAAGTTTTACAAGAGTAATTAAAAAATATGGACCTGAAACTGAAAAAGGAGGTAAGAAGTAAGAAAAAAGTTTGAGATGATTTATGGCAATGGAATATACAGTTTGTCATTACAAAAGGTCATTTTATTTATACTTTTCTTGAATATGCATGTATTCACAATAGCAGAATTGTATACATTTTTCAAATAAGATATTTAATTTGTGATTTTTTTTCCCTGAAGAGCAGTCACTAAATCAGAAATTGACATCTCTTTGTACATCTTATGGAAAAAGATCCCAAGTATTAAGGCTCGTAGTTGATTTAAATAAGAGCAGTAACTCATATTAACAAACCCACATATTACAAGTAACAATGAACTAGAAATATCAGTGTACCAAAGGATTTTCTAGTTGAATCGCCTATACTTGAAATCATACTTTAAGTAGCAGGGAAGACCTAGTTAAGGGAAAATAGTATCTTGTCAGTATTCATCTTTTATATAAACATACAAATACCAAATCTCTCTGGTGAAAACTGTGGTTGATTATTTTGTTCTTCTGCCTCAATGAGCCCAACTGCTTTACCTCAAGAAGGGTAAGCCTTGTTTCGTGAAGATAGGCACAAGACCATAAAAGAAACCCCTCAGGAAGCAAAGGCTGTTATCATTTTTTTTTGGTGCAAAGCATGTATCCTACACAGTGATAAAGAATCCAAGAGATCTCTAGCTTAGTTATTCCAATGTAAATTGACTTTTTGCTTGTAATATTTGTCTGAATGTGTATGGCTTTGAGTTTTCAAACACAGAATCTCATTACACTTTATTCTACTGGATTACAGAACCTTCTACAACTAGTAATATCTTCCTTACACAGGTATTCATAGATCACAGTCAAATTGTCCCTACCTTCACTCAGATAAAATAAATTATTTTAGCTCGTTAGTCTCATTATAAAACAAGCTTTCAAGGCCTTGAAACATAGTGCATCTTATTCTCCAATTACTGACTGGAAAATAGAAAAGACTCGTCCCAGCTGGCTACACAGCAAACTTTTTATAGACTCTGTCACAGGACTAGTGTTAGGTTTCATTTATGTATTCTCCAATGCTGCTAACATTTGGTGTATTTATATCAGGAGCGTAATAATCAG
The DNA here is from genome assembly GCF_030463565.1 of Pelecanus crispus. NCBI lineage: Eukaryota > Metazoa > Chordata > Aves > Pelecaniformes > Pelecanidae > Pelecanus > Pelecanus crispus. Next base: position 86,683,975 of record NC_134645.1, read on the forward strand.
ACAGTGGCATTAAACGCCACTGTGAATGGAGATGAAGTCTGATCTACAAAGTGGTTCTAATGTACAAAATGGAAAAAAAACCTGCTTTATTCCCAAAAGGCCACGGTATGTACTTATTACATTATTTCACCATGATCCATCACTCATTAACTCAGCAGAAATCCATTTCTGGAAATTATTTAGGTTTTATTTTTCATTTAGAAATAAGTAAACCAGATAGTCCTGTTAAAATGTTGTGAGAGAAGGAGTATTGACTACCACATAAATGACTAAAAATATTTACTTTAGATATATCTAAAGTACACATTATAAATATACGTCACATACAGAGCATTTATATGTGTGTTTACATATAGACTGAAATTCAGAAAGGCTTATCTTATTTTTGAAGCAAGACAATATTTCCTGTTTCTTAAATTTCTATTAACGCTTGAGTCTTATACAAAAAAATCAAAATGAGGCAACTTTGCAAGCTCAATGTTTGTTACAGAAGCAAAAAAATGACATGCAGAAAGAAGAAAATGTGGTAGGAACCTTGGGGAAAAAATCTAGTACAATAATAAATGAAAATAGTTTTATCATCTGGTATAGATATTAGAAATATTTCTCTGCAGATGATAAGTATGACTAGAATAGCATCCATTTATAAGAAATTACATTACTGGTTCATCTCTGATGGCTATTGTGGGACTGATATTAGAGTAGTGCTATCTGCAATTTACCTTTTTTAACTAATAGCTCTTTGTTTTCTGCATGGATCCTTTTAAAATCTCTCATATGCTTTTAAGATATCACTTACCATTTAATCACTTTCCACTTATTCCTCACTCTCCAGGCTCTTCAATCTTTAGCTACATTATGATTTTCTGCGTATATATATTCGAGCATGTACACAGACGTGGTTTCTTACCAGATCTGTCTGTCTTGACAGATATATCATATTTTACTTTAATACTCAGTGTATTACCAGAAAGATCAGGTTATTTGTGGGGCCTTTAATCTGTGAAGTCCCATAGCAAAGGCAGCCACAGAAACTCCTGAGACTTGTAACATGGTCAAAATGGAGAGCTGGGGCAGAAGAGTGCCAGGAGAGAAGGGACAGTGAAGTCAGGGGGCAAAGGAAGGGAGATCTCACAAGATTCCAGTTTAAATGCTCTGTCTGTGTTGTCTAATACTACCTTTTTTTTTGAGATAAAACTGTGTGGTACTGGGCAGCAAACTCTGCGGTGTGGTATTTGAAAGTAACCCACAGAGAAGCTGTGTATGTCTGTGTGCCATTTCCTTCAGGGCTGTAAGCTGTATCTGGCTATCCTTGTGATGGTCAAACTACCATAGTATAGAGCTGACCACAGAGAGTTCTGTATTTCAAATTATTCCAGCGCAATATCTAAACAACTTTAAAATAGTGAACGTCCAAAGAGGTCTGTGGGTCACTGTTTAAAAGGCCCACCGGTACTTTTGCCCCAGCATCGCTGCTTCAGATCATTTGCTGTAAGTGTGTGCTTAAATGCTGTGTTAAACCGGGATCTTAAAAGCTATGACTGCTGTAAACCTCTCAATTGTATTGCCAAAAATGGTTTCTTTTTGCAACACTATGATTACTGCTAATATTAAAGCAGATCAAACTATTAGCCACTTTGCAGACAGATATTATTCACACAAAGATATAAAATCCTTCTGAATATCCAAGGCAAAAAAGGTAGTTTACTGAGTCTTTAGTGTATGGATTTTGGATTAAGGTATAGCAAATATCTTTGTTATGATGAAAGTGAAAGGTTCAATTAAATTCCAGGGATAAACTCAGGAGCAAAATTTGCAAATCCAGTGCTTCTCTGAGGCACAAGGCGATCTCTGTAAAGACCCAGCAGGCTGGCTGTGGAGGAACTGAGTTAAAGCAACACTGAAGAGCTCATTTTCCCCTATCACTGCAATCACAATTACACCAGTGCTGTTAGGAGACTCATTCACAACAGAGTTCAGGAAAGCAGGAGTATTCAAAGTGGCTCAGATTCCTTTTTGCCCCCTCCCCCACTCAAGATACGCTCTTAGGCATAAAATGAGCAGACCATATAAACCTTTTCCCAAAGCACAAACAAAAGTCCAGCCCAAACAGCTGAGCCTTTCTCACGATTCTGCCCCATCCCCCTATGTTTTGCAGGTTGGGTGGGAAGGAGCCGTGGAAAAAAAAAAAATTATTTCAAATAACTCTTCTTCCATCAATCAGTATATTCTATTGCTTAATACAAAAGACTGCAGAGAGGGAACAACACTGCCTTACACATCTTTGAAAACCAAAAGTTATGCACACCTGAAAACCCCAAAAACAAACCATGCCATTGTGAACCTTTTTTTGGACCTTGTTATGCAAGGTGCTATGCAATACCTGGAATACATGGTCTCCCTATTCCGAATGCTTATACATGTACAAATTAGTAGCATGAAAATGCTTTCCTGTCCACATTGTCTTTTAAAATGTACTTCAGAAACTCAGTACAATTCAAACAGAAGAATACATAGGAGAAGTAAAGTCATTACCTGCAGTGTCACTATTGCTAAGAGAGTAAGAAAGCATTCGGTACTTCAGAAAGATAAAAGGTGTTATGTACATCCAAAAGTACACACACATGCATACACATAGACACAGAAATAAATTAAAAAAAAGGCTACATACATTTGGTCTTGGATTGAGCACAAGAAAAATAATGCTTGAGCATCTTCATATTTTTGAGTTACTCTTACTGTTTAAATTTTTACATACTAGCCATCCCAACCCCATAGCTTCACAGTTCTCCATGGTATAAATTGGTGAGTGAATGTAGACTGATCGTCTGCTGGCTTCCATGATGTTGAGCTTTGTTAGCACATTGATCACAGGATACATTTCTTGGTTGGGCTTGTCAAAGTACTATGGAATATTTATCAATATTCTTTTCCCTTCCTTCCTTGTGACTTCCAGTATGATCAGGTGACTCCTGCAGCTGGTTCATTGCACATAACCCAGTCCTACTGCAGTAGCCCAGCAATTTGACACCAGCTGGCAAGCAGGGGCATGAGGACCCACTTAGCAAGCCTGCAGGAAGCCCTTTAGCTCCCAGGGGTACAGCTGGGGAAAGCAAGTGAGGGGAGCAGTTCACCTTTTCCTCACTTCCCCAGCCCAAAGGGACCTTGCAGGGCTCAAGCACCTTGCAAGCTCCACTGGAGAGTTTGCTGGAGATAGGGGATTTGCTGCTGCCTGTTTTCCAGAAGGCTCAGGCTAAAATGGTCAAAAAGCTCAGGCAAGACCTTCCTGATGTGCTGAGGAGGGTCTGGGGCACTGTAAGGGGAGGGTGGGCAGCTCTCCCCCCATGATGATGCCAGACTGCAATGTTTGAAACCTGTGCTTGGCCAGACAGACATCCTCCATGGTCTGCTGGAGAGGGCAGAGGAGTTGCACAAAGCACGCGTCAGTGTGCAATCTATTCCTCTTTACTGAGAAATACCCAGGGATGTTAATGTTAATAATAATATAAGCTTCACTCATAAAGTCAGAGGACTTTGATACTGAGATACCTATTTCTCTTCCAAGAAATTTGGAAAGTGAATATTGCTTGCAAACTCAGAAAGGGGAAGAAATCTACAGGAAATTCCAGCCAGCAATGACTCTATATAGTTGGACTTCTACACAAAAAAAGGAAAACAAGATCGATATTTTAAAAAGCACAGATGTCATATCAAAAGTACATGTGGAGGCACATGGTACTTGAGACTTAGGAGTTCACATTTAGGGCAACCTTTCCTTGGGGAAACATGGGCAAAGCCTTCCAACCAAATGCCACTCCATGTACTTACACAGTCATCAGCACCAGAGATGAGTCACTGAAGTGGGTTTTTAAAAGGAAATTTTTGCCATTAGTAGCACATTTTTATTTCTATTGCACACACAAGCGCACATGTAAGACCCACAGAGAAAACACAATGGCTGGTCTTTAAGCCTGATGAGGAAATGCCACAAGACCTTCACAACTTCACAGAAGCTGTGAGAAGAATAAATGGTGCTGGAAAAAGCCCCATTTCCTAACAAAATTTGCTAGAATTGCTAAAATATATTCACAGAAATATCATGTATTCCAAACTGATTTTGGATCATATGATGTAAAAGTGGTTTCATGTATGGTTGGGCTCGATGATCTCTCAAGGTCCCTTCCAACCCAAAGCATTCTATGATTCTATGAAAAACTAAACTGAAATTCGTTAAAATGCTGGGACAAATAGCTGAGGATAGAAGACAGACACAGGTAGCAGTTAAAATTCTTGGGCCTTTTTAAGATTACCTGTGACACTAAAACTAATTGCCTACACTCCAGCCTCTTTGAGTTGGTTCCTATAGCAGGAAAAGGGAAATATCCAGCCATTTATCTCACCCACCACGTAAATGTCCTATGTAAATTAAAATATTGATCCTTACTCTTGGTTGGTTCAGCATTCCCCATTCCACCTAAAATCTCACATAGAAGTAGAAGTGGTCTCAGTAAGTGAATGCACTAAGACAGTTATTAGATTCACATTTTATTTCTTCTTATAGATTTAAAAGGTTTTAACGTATTGGGTTTCAGGTTTGAAGATATTTGTTACCAGGCTTCTTAACATTGTTCTCTGCTTTCAAAAGTTCAGAATGGACAGGAGTCAGGGAAGGGGTTTACCAGACTGTTCAATACCTCTATTACCAAAATTAAAACAGGTAAGAATTTTATATTAACCTCAGATAAAAGAATGATTAACACGGAAGCTGACATCTTTGGGGTAAGAATGATACACAAGTTGTCCTCTCTCGCAACTGCTCAAAGAAAACTTTAATAAACTTAGGACACATATTTAAAACAAATGTGTTAGGAAACTACAGTGTAGCTGCAATTTTAAGTGACCTAAGAACACACACATTTAAAGCATGTAAGATACTTGCTTCACGTGAGCTTTTTATGACATTCTGGGTATCAGAAACCTCATCACTGAATTACAAGTTATCACGGAATCAATTTTAGCATACCTTATCTAGACACAGATGAACAAAGAAGCAATATTATTTATTTTTACCTTTCTTCCCAAATATTGGTGAGTTACTCTTTGGATAAAAAAATCAAGACAAAACCAAATTAATCTCCAGTATATCCAGCAGACAGAGCACACATTGTCAAACAACAGCACACATTGTCAACCAATAGTCTATCTATAAAGCCAGCCTGGTTGCTAATACTAATGAAGGCATTTGTTGTGCTCTTTTAAAAAATAATTTTGTTTGCCATACACATTTCTGCCATACACAACAGTTTTTCTGGCAATCCGTTGTGTTAGTGATAGTACTGTCCTGAATATCATGCTACAGCAAAAGGAACGTTTCCTGACACGGTTTGCAGCTATCTAGTAGCTAAAAGAGCAGCAGGAAAATTTAGTGCAAAGACACTGAGTAAGCCTACTTGGATAAGGCCAGAAAGAGTACAAACTGGAAGACTAAGGTCATTCTGAATGCTAGTGATATGGTGCTTACATGTAAGTGTAGCAGATACGCTGAGATGAATCCATTTAGGGATGGTGGAATCTGCCTGTCTGTCCTGGTTTCGGCTGGGATAGAGTTAATTTTCTTCCTAGTAGCAGGCATAGTGCTGTGTTTTCGATTTAGTATGAGAAGAATGTTGATAACACAATGATGTTTTAGTTGTTGCTGAGTACTGTTTATGCTAGTCAAGGACTTTTCAGCTTCCCATGCTCTGCCAGGTGCACAAGAACCTGGGAGGGGGCACAGCCAGAATAGTTGATCCAAACTGGCCAAAAGGCTATTCCATACCATATGACGTCATGCTCAGTATATAAACTGGGGGGGGGTTAGCCGGGGAGCAGCAATTGCTGCTCAGGAACTGTCTGGGTATCGGTTGGCGGGTGGTGAGCAATTGCATTGTGCATCACTTGCTTTGTATATTATTATTACTGTTATTATTATATTGTTATTATTGCTGCTACTACTACTACTATTTTACTTTATTTCAATTATTAAACTGTTCTTATCTCAACCCAGGAGTTTTCTTACTCTTACTCCTCTGATTCTCTCCCCCATCCCATCGGGGTAGGGGGAGTGAGCGGCAGCATGGTGCTTAGTTGCTGGCTGGGGCTAAACCATGACACTGTCAAAGGTAGATGTCAACATTCAACAGGCACAGGGGTTCAGCTGGGAAGAAAACAAACACTAGAGAGTGTAAGAGTGGCACACAATGGAGCTAATTGCTTGTGACTCTAATAACGTGCTGATAAAGATGACAACTAAGAGATAAAAGGTAGAAGGGATTTGATTGGTTAATTCTGCTGCTGGGGGCTAAGGGGAGTTCTGAAAGGCTGTTTCATCACATCATCCGTCTATTCAACCTGGCTGGGAAAGTTCATGGTGCAGGGGTGAGATGAGTTGTAGGAGTCGACCAGAGTTACAACTTTCATTTGATTCCTCTTACGGCACACTACACTTCAAACACAAAAATGGGGGGAGTAGCCCTATAGGCTACTCATCTGTGCTAGTAAATTAAACAGTCCCTGGAAAGTTATTGAGAGGTGGCTCACAGCTCTCCAAACTCTAACCTATGAAAATGGTTCATGTCAACCTGTGCTCTCTCAAGGACTTCATGGATGCCATGCAGAAGCTGGACTTTCCAATGGCCATAGCTAGCAGGCAGCTTGGGGGCAGTCAACCTGTTGTGGAGGATAGCAGCATTTGCACACTGAGTTTATTAGCATAGATATAGTCACAGTGCCCCTGTAACTAATAAATTCTGGACTGCCTCTTACTTTCACCTCTCTACCCTGCTGAGTCTCTGACACAGCATTTTATCCTTATGTGTTGACATGAGGCATGAAATATTGCTCTGAAATTCCATCTAGACTTAAGTTTTGTATTTAGAAAGCATGCCTATTTCAGTCTGCTTTTTTAGGTTTGTTACGGGAAAGCAGGTCTTGTGAACAATCTGTTTAACACATCAGTTCTTCACAGCCAGAAGAAAAAGTTTTGTGGCTATTGCGCTGTATGAGTTAATAACTTTAGCAGCATTTCATGCTTTCAGTGCAGGATCCTGGGAATCTGAGACACAGCTGAGGATTCACTAAAGAAGATAAAAAGGATTCTAATAAAGAGAACAGTCTGAACTTTTGCAGTTCTTGGAAACGGTGTGGCATGCACATTGATTAGGTATATTAAAGGCATCCCTAAGTAACTCCTGTTAAGGACTTGGTATTTTGCCACCTCAGGACTCCTACGAGTTTTGCACAGTAATTGGCAATTATTTTCAGGACTCCAAGACATTACAGGTAATTACCAAAAAAAAGAAAAAAAGGGCAAAAATCAAAACTTTTACTAGGAAGGTGTAAATCCCACTTAGTAGTTTCTGTAAAATATTCCACTGTGGAGCTAATCATCACATATGATCTTAAGAGATCTAACAACAGAGTGGCTTTGTTTTGGGTGGCAAAATGCCTAGGCAGGTGTCCTGCTCACTCAGATAGAAGACCAAGGTTTGGTATAAATCGTGGCTCCAAGCTGAAGGGTCAAAGTCCTACAGTTCCAAGATGATGGTGATCCCAAGACTGCTGCCTCAAAAAAGCAAAAAAAACCCTAATGTGTAGGCATAGTAACAAATGCTGATTGGACCCCTAACACCTCCTGTTACACAGTTGCTTTAAAAATCACAGCCCCTATTGCTTGCTGAGCCTGCCCTCATGCCTGGGCAGATGAAATTGTCCTTGGACAGAAGAAACAATTGTCACGTTTTCTAAGCAAGTAAAAGAGGGACAAAATTAGAAGGCTCATGTGGATAAACTTGCTTCATTACAGAGAAAATTCAATGTCAGTTCATGTTACAAGTATATCAGAAGTGAGCTGATGAAAACTGTCTTCGCCTAATCATTCACCTCATGTTGGCTTTTCTGTAGTCCTCATATTCGGCAGGATGCATTACCCAGAAACACTGTCCATGTAAGGAAACTAGGAAAGCAATGTGATTCATAGCATCCAGCACATAATGTATTTTGTCATTGCTTAGCTGACATTCTGATATTGCAGGTCTGCTTAGAAAGGTGACCAGCTAATTACCACTAGCCTTTTCAAACACAGGTGTTCAAGATCTTGAAACCTAGCTGTGTTCTTAAAAATGACTTAAGTGTCCAGAGTAACAACATGAAACTGTAATTAATTTCTTTGTAAAAGCTTGATTTTGTACTAACTAGTATTCAGGCAATTCAACTGCATTTATTCAGAAAGGTTTAAAAGAAGGTGGAGAGGATGATTCATAAAGGATTTGCTTTGCCTTTCTAATTGAAAATTTCAATGCAGTTAATACTTTTCACTTCTCCTTGTCCACTCTAATCTTATTTATTGTGCCTCTGACACCTTCCATTATCCTTCCCCTGACTCGTTGTTTTAGATGAAACAGTTCTACTGCTTTAACACTGAAAATGATATTATTTCTATGCTATCAGTGGCAACTTCCTGTGCCTTTGTATATACAAATTAAAGAGTGGATTATCATTAATTATGCACTACAATTTTTCCTGGCAACAGTCTGAAAGTGACAAAACATTTGCTTTTGTCATAGTTCTATTAAGTGAACCCAAATTGAGCTGCTGAAATTTATGACACTTTACTGTGTTTTTAATTTGCAACACAGGGTCAGGATCATGACAGTGATTTTATTTTATTTTGCACTTTATTTTCTGCGATCCTTGTAAGGATGTTAATTAAATTGTTTGAACTAAACTGTTTTTATCATTCCAACAACCTATATTTATTGCATATTAAGGAGAAATTTCTTGTTAACATTACTTAATTTTCTAACGGTTCAGTTTAATAATGGAAAAAGCCTCTACGTTAGGAAAGACAACTGCTTTAACCACAGTCAGAATGAGTCAATTTTTCCTTAGAAAAGAAAATGAAATTTACAGCACCTTCAAAGGATAGTTAGGGGAAATGGCTAGGTATATGGAATTTTTGCATATGCATATCAGTTCTGGACATGAAAAATACTGTTGCATTTATCAGGAACAGACTGAGGATTTTCCATCCCAAATGGAAGCTGTCACAAACTCTGTCCCTGCTCTGGAAAAAACAGATTAAAATGTAATAAACAACCAACAAGTACAAACCTATGAAAGAAACAGTTAAATTAGTGGCTTATCTCAAGAATATGACCAGAGTGACCGGCAGAATCTGAGTGATGAGGTCTGGTCCTGCACTTGACTGCACTCATGTAAAGCTTTGCTCGCTTAGATGGGAGCGCATTTCAGTGCCACTCATGGGTGGGGTGGCACAACCCAGCCTGAAACGTTGTGGAAGTGCTATGGATAAAGGGAGGTGAAGTACAGACAGTGATTCACCCCCCCAGGCAGTCTGGGAGGGGTAGCCGGGATTCCCCACAGCATGCAGATTCTCCTACTCCCTCTACATAAATATTTTTAGAAGGAGAGAAGCAAAACCAAGGGCATTTTTAACCTATTTCGCATGTTAATTCTTACACTAGCACAAGTTTTGCAAAGAGGACTTGGGTGAGCTGACGAATGCGAGGTTAAGAAGAGCTTGAATTATTTACACAGACATTATACATTGTGCAGCTGTATTAATACATACATATATTTAATCAATGCAATTACTGATGTGATTATATACATATATAATTAGGTCAAAATATAACTCTTATTATGCATGTATTAATATATTTATGCAAACAATGAAAATGTATATAGTATTTTAGCCAATAGAATTCTACAAAAATATCAGAAAGTCTCAGATTTTCTATTTTTATACATGACTGCATGAAAAACAGGTTAGTAAATCTCATTCAGAAAAATCCCAAATTCTGAGAGAAACATAAATATTTTTCTGAGGAAAATATCTTTAATGACTTGCTTGAAGGCTAAGCATGTGAGTTAGTGTTTTGCTTAAAATGACAAAAAGACTGCAAGCCCTTCTTTCTGACTGCTTATTAGCTCCAGTGGCTATAATGCTTTATCCATAGTTAAGTGGACAAGAGGAGTTAATTAAGAGTAAATTAAGAAAAGTACATAATATTAAAAACCAAGAAGGTGAAATACATAAGGCCAGAGATAGAATGTTTGTGTTCATGTGTGTGCTACAGGAATCAGAGATCACTTAGCTTGTATAATAGAAAAGGGGGGAAACAACATTAAATCATGTTCATCTTTTCCTCTTCTTTATGCGGTACTTATAGGTGTCAGAATAAAATATATTTAATATATGTTTAATTCTGTATTCAAAAATCAATGAGCCTCTCTGGATCATCTGACCTCTCACCTTGGACTCTTATTTCTGAACACTGACAAAATAAATGAAAACATTTCTGGTTGGTAAATGCTAACAGTCCTTAATAAACCTAACAGTAAGGGTTGCAAGCTCCTATGCAGTAGTAGGAGCCGTCCACTATCTACAAGTGTGTTTAACAAATTCTTTACCCTCTCTGTACTCTCTAGTATCTTAATTTCATATTTTCTATTGGTACTTTCAAGCTATTCTGTCATTTTAACTTTCAGCACTTGAGGCTAGAAATAGAATAATACATTTAAAAAGTGCATAAGGGTTTCATGAAATGGTCAGATTCTAGTCAATGGTCTTTGGCACTGAACACTCCTTTTTCCACTGAGCTACAAAATTCTACCTAGATTCTGTTTACAGAAATGTAATGCACTTTCTTTTTTTTTTTTTTTTCTCCCACAGCAATAGTAATTTTACTTTGATCTCATAGCAGCCAAACTATTAAATGTAAGCATGCTCATAAGCAAGGTACAAGGCAGGCACAGCCTATGATTTCTAGTAGAAGGTCATAACCCAGATTTTTTTTTAAATAACTATTACAATGAGGAACAGAGTATAGCCACAAAAGGAATAGTTATAATTTATGCCTGACTTACTTCAGCAGAATATAGTTTATTTATAAACTGCTTATGGCAAACTCTGTATGCCCCTGTTCTATGCATGTGCTGAACTGTCTTCTGGTAAATTATTTAAATTACACCTAGCAGTAATTCCTGAGGACTTTCATACTTCATTTTCTCTATTAATGTAACAGGGAAAAGCTGCTTTGCAAGGATTGCTCTAAATTCCCAGAGTGTGAGTTCCAAACTCTGTATGTGTTGCATTATGCCTGTCAAAAAACTTGTCTTCTCCTGAAATTTATTACTGAAGTCTCTCCACTAGAACTACTCATTGAAGCCTTACGGAAAGCTCATACATGATTTAAGAAGCTAACAGCACTGAAAGAAATAGGTCAGGTAAAAAAACCCTGAATTTAAGCTACCTTCACTTATTACTTATGCAAGATTATGCATAATTTAGCACACTGCTGAATATGCAAGGGCAGAATAATTGTTTACCAAAATATTTACTCTGTGTTCGTACCTGTGTTTTAGTGAGATAAGGTGATTTCTCAGCCCTTGCTAATCACTTTAGAATTAGAAAAGGATTAAATAAGTTTTTGATTATGCTGATAACTGCATGACATTATATGTAAACAAAACTCATGCTTAACAACCTTTTTCAAAGAGGATACCTCGTACATTAGACATATCAGGTTGTGAGAGTGGGAAGTTTAACCTTTTTAAGAGGACTTCTTCCCTTTTATATTACCCATTTAACCCTTCCCAAACACAGGTGTGAAGGTATATAACAATGAATGTAATGTCCCACTCCTACCAGCAGCACCACAACCAAAAGAGCTCTCCTGATTTTCTAAAAACCAGATGGGGATTCAAGGAAATTTGGTGGGGGGATAGTTTTCAAAACTGAAGTATACAGAAAAGCATAGACCTTACACTACCTGACATATAAGTGTTTAACAACTCAAGTGTCAAAAGAACCCTTGAAAAGAAGCCTTTTTTTTTTTAAAAAAAAAAAAAAACAACCAAACCTACTTTCAGCTTTCTGCTTCAGGAAAAAAGTATCTTCTTCAAAAATAATGTACAATATGTAAATATGGATAATCATGACAAAAGTGATCGCTTATTAAAGTCTCTATAGAACTTCCCTTCATGTGAAAGTAAGATTAGAAAGGATAGACACTTATGTGAAAATAATTATTTTTACGGGTAATATACATTGCAAATGTAATACGTTTGTAGTTTTAAAGTTGAGGAAACATTCTATTAATCCCATTCACACATGTAATCTTCCATAATTACTTTTCTAAGAACACATATTATTATACATGCCATCTTTATATCGAACAACAGATAGGATTCTCTCATCTACCAAACTCATGACACCTAGAATACAGCTTTGAAAACTGATGCTCTTTCTGTGATCAGAAAGGAAAATGGTACAAGACTCAGCAAATAGTTGGAAATAATGTCAATAAAGAGGATTTCCGTTCAAGAAATATCCCCCGATAGGATACATTTTGTACTACTACAGAAAAAGACATTGTTGTTCATAGGAGAACGAAATAAGTAGGTCCACTCTGTGTATTCCAGGCTACTTGTTTCTTCAGTGTAGCCATAGCTTTATGTTAAAATTTACTTGAAAAGCTTAAGGCAAACCACAGGATTTATCACTTCAAATAATCTTCTTGTTAAGATTGTTCCAAAAAGGAACATGAGACTTTTGTTTAAATCTTTGCGTTTTCTACTTAAAAGCTTCAGAATGACTAATTTGTCCCAAATACAAAGCTGAAAGTGAAGACCCTTTGTGGATTTAAACATCAGAAAAAATGTCTAAGCAAGTAAATATTATAGCAAAAACCAAAAAATATATTCACCTCATGCCTGTCTGGAGGCAGGAAACCTATTCATGTTATGTCCCTTTAAATTCTTCAGAGATGAATTACACATATAGGATAACTTTCATTGCTGCATTACCACTGTCAGTATTTAAAATTAAAATCTATGCAGTACTATCAATCCAATTAGGAAAGTTCATTTTTCTTCTTTGGCTAGAAAGAAGGCTGTTTCCATAATAGAGTCTCAAAGTCAAACCTGATTAAGGCAAGAAATTTTGCAAGTTAAGAGATCGAACCAAATATGTACTTTGAGGTTGAAATTCAGCAAAAGAAACTGAGCCTCAAAAGAACAAAAACATTGCTTTGAGCCATAGTAGATATAAACAGCCTAGGTGAGAGGCAAAATCCACCTTACCTATTGAGAATTCAGCAAGAATTCTCATGTTTCTTCAAATGTTCTTATTTTTGTTATGTCTTAGCTTAAATAGTGGTGGAAAGACTGTTTTCACCCTTAGCTCTCAGATGACCGGCAAAGAAGAAAAATCAAAAACCCCTTGTCATCTTACCTAAAAAATAATTCCACTGCGAATGACTTTGATTATTCATCCCAGACATAAACCTCTAAAATGTGTGCTCCTTCTCCTGTAGTCTTCACAGACAGCTTTACTCTGCTCTGTCATTCAGCTTTTCTTTTCTCAGATGTGCACAAGACCTGCCTGTAACATTTGGTTGGATCACAAGACACCCCTAAGCTTTGTAACTTCATTCAGCTTTGAAGTAATGCTTGGACATACATCTATCCCACGTGCTCTACCAGCTCTTGTAAAATGGAAATTCATACATTCAAAGAGATCCTGAAGGGAACAACCGTCCTTATCAGCAACAAAAAACTGTCACTGGCATAATCCCAGGGCTTCTTCTGAGGATTGGTCATTCAAGTACTGCTCATCATCACATGGGCACTCCTTGAAGCAGTAGAGCTGAAGTTCTTGGTATCTTCTTGGTGTGAGATCAAGCAACATAAATTAGCATTTGGACTTTATCATATATGAACCCTTCCAAAGACTAACAATGTTTGTACGTTAAGAAACGATTTCTTCTTCAGTCATCCAGTTGAGAGTCTGAGAAGTCTTCTTAGAGTCTTTCAAAGGGAGAGGAAATCAACTTACTTTAAATAGCATGTCTTTAGGGGGAAAAAAAATAAGATTAATAAAACCTGAAACACTGTTGCATAACAGGGATTCAGTTGGTGCAAAACTGCATGAGCATTTTCCCTCACAGCTTGTGTCAGTTCTGGTCTGCTGGATGAAGAGCGGGAGAACACAATTTACAACAGCCTGAGAGAAACAGAGTGGTGGTAATTACTTTTCTTACAGTGCATGACTAGCAAACAGGGCTTCAGCTTGTCTCCCTCTCCCACCCCAATTCAAAAAGTCAGTCAAAAGCCTTTGAGATATCCTTTGCCTTGTCCACAGATGCCTGGACCTTCACCTTCAAGGCTGGAAGCACAAGAGCTGCCTCCAGATCTGGTTTGGTTGCAGGAGCAATCTCACTTTCCCACTCGAGAGACAGAATTTCCTGGGTCAGACTAGATACAATCAATGTGCGTCCAAAGAGCAACGAAGCTGGTAAAGAGTCTAGAGAACAAGTCCTTATGAGGAGTGGCTGAGGGAACTGGGGTTGTTTAGTTTGGAGAAAAGGAGGCTCAGGGGAGACCGCTCTCTACAACTACCTGAAAGGAGGTTGTAGTGAGGTGGGTGTTGGTCTCTTCTCCCAAGGAACAAGTGATAGGATGAGAGGAAATAACCTCAAGTTGCACCAGAGGAGGTTTAGATTGGATATTAGGAAAATTTTCTTCACTGAAAGGGTTATCAAGCACTGGAACAGGCTGCCCAGGGAAGTGGCGGAGTCCCCATCCCTGGGAGTATTGAAAAGACGTATAGATGTGGCACTTAAGGACCTGGTTTAGTGGTGGACTTGGTGTTGTTAGGTTAATGGTTGGACTTGATGATCTTAAAGGTCTTTTCCAACCTAAATGATTCTAAAAGAGCGCTGGAAATCTCAGGAGGGAAAAAGTGAGGCATAAATCCTGTCTTATAGGTGCACATTCTCTGGATGCACTTTTAAGAGTTCATGAGAAAGTTTAAGTGCCCCTGCACACATGACAGGGGTCCACACAGTCCTTTAGAAAGGATGCTTCACCCCTCATTTGGACCATGCCAGCAGACCCTGTGCTTGTTCAGTGTTCAGATATTGGAGGAACCAGCACAGAGGGTGAAGATCATTGCAGGATCAGGCCTTCAGCTGGCTAGGCAAAGGATCTGCTATTGGGTCCAGTAACAGACAGGTATAGGCAGCAACATAAATAATCCAGAGTCCTGAACATTAAACGATGTCCTATTTAAAAATAATTGGTCTTCTGGTATGCTATATAATGTACTTACTCCAATCCTTACCTTTGGAATCAGAGCTCTTGAGTACTGCATGCAAACGCAAGCATATACATCGCAGGTGCAACCTTGCCTGAACATTTTGGGTTTGTTTGGCATTTCATTAATTTCAGTATGTCTTGAGGACTGGCCTTTATTATATTAATGTTTAGACTCCCACAATATTCCTCATTTTTAACCTTTCCTGGAATAGATCAAAGTATTTAATACTCCAGGTGCTGGATAAATTATCCGGAGTCCTATTCAAAAGAATAGATAATGGGTGTATTGCAATGACCCATCATTACACAAGTTTACATTTAAGAATTCCTGGTTTTGCTTCTATCCCTGGGAAATTATTAAGTAACCATGTAATCTCTGTGCAATTTTACCACAGTCCTCCAGGAGTAGTGATTCCACCAGGCAACATTTTTCAGGAAAGACATATGCAACCCTATTGCTATTTTTTAATTTATTTATGTATATAAAAAAACAAAGGTTACCACAACACAAATACAATAAATAAAAAGCTGGTATATTTATCACTGGCAGGCAGTAAGCAGTAGACTCTGCTATTCCCCTCTTCCCTAAAACAGTGAGTACTTAATGAGATTGTAGCTTTCACAGGGACATTGTTATTGAAAAAAAGGTCCTTTTCCAGCACTTATTTAGGGGGGAAAAAAGTAGTGCTTGAAGACCACAGTTTGCGTGTTGCCTATGTACTGTTCGACTTTGCTTCATTATATTGTAAATCATAAAAATCACAATGGTTCCTCGTGATTGGGAGGATTGCCTGCTATATAAAATGACCCATAAATCAAAGCAGGGTGATCTCGTGGGTATAACTGTGTTTTTCTGGATCAAATCCACTTAGAAAGGAGGGAAACAAATGCTTTGTTTGAAATACTAGTAATTAAACATATTTGCCCCTCAATTCTTAGAGAAGATGGAATAGGATCATTATAAAGAAGCACTTAATTTTGTTTTTTAAACAGTGATACATCCAAAATGGAATTGCCTTGTAATATAGAGACATCGCATTAGATTACTGCTGGCCCCATGGTGCTAAAGAGGGACATATTATCTTCCGCATCATCCTGATGTCTGAATTTCCAAGTTAGATTATCAGTAGTGTCCCCCTCAGCTTTTCATACTTGGGTCACCGGTTCAACCCAGATCAGAGGCTATTCAGTGACCTGGCTTAACTATACGAGAGGTCTAGTGCATAGTTAAAGTGCATGGATGGTAAAGTATAGTATATATGTGCACAGTTCTTTTTCCATACTACTTCATTTCTTCAGTTCATCTGATTATGTTAGAGCTAATTCTTTTCTTACAAAGCCAATTCTAGCACCGTATTAACCTATACCTCTCTATTGATTATCATGGAAGGAGAAACACAGGATAAGGAGAAAGGATGAGAAAAAGGAGGTTTTATGTTCATTGTGAAATTGTATTTGCTGTGCTTGTTTTCTTATTTTTTGTAGATATAGCATTATTCTTTAGATAGCATAAATCCTTATGCTTAAGGAAATTATTTTTGTAACACCAGCTTTGGAGAAAATATGGATGAATAACAGCAAATTTGGATATAGTCATGGATTTTATGAAAATGAGTGACTTTCATAATTTTTGTTCCTCATGAAAAATTCATATACAAGTCATATTAATTCTGCTTCATCCACCTTTTGCTTCCATATATTTAGCATATTTATATATTGATGATAGTCCTATATATACAATTTCTGAGTTCTTGCAAAGCAAAAGACTACTGAAATTAACAACTACAAAACTTTTTTTTCAATTCCTTGAGATAATAAAAAGATTTTCCATTATTATCTGTTTCTCGCAAACACTTATTCACAAAAGTTCATACTCTTTAACAAGCAAGTCTTGTCAACTTCTGCGATTATTCTCTAACAGCTCATCACAGTCAGTGGGGGTTATTTTGGTATCTTAAATATGTTCTACTAAAAACAACAAGAAGATCTTGTTAACATTTCCTGGTACAAATAAATGAGTAAGAAGGAAGAGAAAATACTAGGAATACATTACAATATGTATCACTTTTTTGCATAGTTAAAATACTCAGAAGGGAATTTATACACTTACACTGTATTTCATGTATACCTGCATAACTGTCTAGATTTCTTTTTTCCAACTTGATGTCATTTATAGAAGAAGTTGTTCATACATTCTACAGTCCTCAGATTCTTGTAACATTTAATACAACAGTACTTCTGTCACTTCTATACTGATGATTCAGTTCAGCATATTTGCAAATTAGCCAGATAAAAATGAGTTGTGATCTTCAAGACGATGCTTAGGATTCTGGTGCTCCCTACCTGCTCTTTCACTGGTCTATCCACCATGATGTATAAAGATAAAAAGATTTCAGAAAGAGAGTGCATGATCGTGAAGAAGTGGGAATGAAGGTTATTTACTACAGCATATTTACTGAAGTCAGAGATATATGTCATTTTTGTGGTGCCTCAGAAGAGAAAAAATTAGCTGATGAATGAGTGCTCCTTCTCTGCCTTTACATTTATAATTGCTTTTTCAGAGGAGTTTCATCATTTGTTAAGAAGACCTCAACATACTTCACTCCTCCTAGGTGTCAGCATCAGGCTTCTGATTATGTTTTGCTCTTGGCTTGCTGTACACAGTCTGTTAGCCCCTAACTTGTATTTCTGCCAGTATTTATTTATTTATTTATTTATTTATTTATTTATTTATTAACATGTGCCTGGTTTTCAATATACCTCTGTTTATAATGGAGAGTGTTTAGAAAACATAACTGCCTTCCCAAACCTTCTTGGATCTTCTGAAGCTTATAGAGCAAGACAATATGTAGTAAATGTACCTGCTGTACCACAATTAACATGAATCCTCTTTTATATCATTGACTTACAACTTGATTTTGAAGAATGCAGCAATATTTTCCTTTTTAATTCTTTTTTTTTTTAAGATGTGACACATAAATTGCAATAAATCTGTCTATAATCTCTAATTTTCAGAAGTTCCATTTTCAGCAATTACTTAAGTAACTTTTGCCCTAGACATTAGTTGCCCTAGACAGTTACCAAATTTACTCAGCCCATCCAGGACCTGAATGATGCTGAGAACATGCGTAGTTAGTACATAGGTTTCTGAAAATCCAAGCTTATTCTGCCCACATTCTTCCCATAACCAGAAAGTGAGTGCACAGGGCAGACAAACCTCAACTGACACAACATGAGCTGATTTGGGCCTAAAAGGTAAATTGATAATTCATTGTGCAAATAAACTCCTCCCTCACCCTTAGACTAAGATGACTGTGTAGCTCTTGGATCCCCAAATTTGGAGCATCAGAGGGATTACAGTTAATGTTGTGGGTTTCCAGTACTTTGGTTCTCCCATTTACTGTCTGGATATGCCTTTGTTCTCATTGATGTTGCCGAAACACAGACTCTTTTAAAAATTTATTTTGCAAAGTGTAGCCAAGACAATTTTGGTTTATAAAAATAGCATGCTGAAAGTAAAACCTAGCTATCTAGATGCATTACTTTTACACAGTGTCAATTAAAGCATGTAGGGTGTTTTAGGTATTTGGAATTCAAATCAAGAAAAGAGAATTTAGATCAGTTGAAATAGAATTTTGCAAAGCTTTATCCAGGAAAAAAATAATGCTTATTCTTCCTGACTTGCTAGAATAGGATGCTAAAGAACAGACTTTCATCCAGAATATATCTAATTTGATCTCTGACAATAAAATTACTGGGAAAACGTGATTTCAGAGCACCATGCTTACTGAAAAAGCGTATGAGAGTGCCTACCTCCCTGTGAAGGGTTAGTTAATGGTAGTATCATGCACAAGATGCATGGTCAGGAAGGAGTTGTGATGATTGCCCCCACATTCTGGAACAAAAATCTCTGCTACTCTCAAGAAATGTTACATTACAAACTTTCAAAAGATACAAAGCATGCAGCTGGGCAATTTGCAGTCCTCCCTTTACCTTTGAAAGAGGACACATCTAGCATTAGCTAACTCCCAAGGGAGCAGGAGAACTCATATTCAGACGCATTGATGCCTGCATTTCTTAGCCTCTTTTATTGTGCCTCTTGCTTTCTTTTGTGCCCGATGTATGCATTTCTGTTTCCTTCTTGCAAGGATGAGGAGGGAGGGAACTGATTGAGTTTCACTCTGTCTTCCCAGGCACCATTGATTGTCAAAAACCCAGAGACCACCTTGTCCAATAGTGATGGGCAAAATAAAAACATCCTAAAATTCTGCAGCTTTAAATCTGACCTTGGGTTCTGTACTGGAATAAATATAAACCAAAACTCAGAACTACAGGAATGATTAGACAACCATGTCCCCAGAAAAGAGATTGGTATGGCCAAAAATTCTCAAGGCCTGAATAAATAAGATGTCAACCTGATTTCACGATTCTGGAAGTGTGTAAGACATGAAACTGTGAAAATCTTTTTGTGTGTATACAGGCTGGAAATAATGCCCAGGCATCTTTTATTCCATGCATAAGAGTCTTTTACGCACAGTGCAATAATATCTTTGATTCAAAGACCAAGATTTGTCTGAGTGTCCTTACTAAAGGAAATATATAGTGATAGTAAAGCTATAGAGTGAACAAGGTAATTGTTCATGTCTAAGAAGTAAACCAGGTCCACATTTGGGTTGTTGCCTTTAGTCCTAATCAAGACGCCAAATGAGTCTTTCGCAAGTTATTTATGGTATGGCAGAAAACTTATAATTTTGCATGAGCTGTAATTAAGGACTTTATACAGCTGCACATGGGGCTGGCCTGCACTACACAGAAGATATGAACCAGCCCAGCCCTTCAGGCTGGCAGCTGGAGGCCAGGTAGATTACCATTAGGGGTCTCCAATGAACTTTCATGTCTGCATTCGTGCAACTGGACTGAGGCCTCAATGCCTACCTCTGAGGTGGTGAGTGTATATTGCTATCCCCCTCTGCCCTTTTTAAGAGAATAAAAGAGCACTTAAATGGAATTAACCTCATGGCTGGATTTTAGTCAGCTTACACTGTCAGACTAGCGAACTCTCTTATACCCTTTGTCAAATTCCCTGGTTTCACATGACATTAGGAGAAATAAAGGTCTGGATTTTTTTCCAAGTAAAAAGAAATGTAGGGGCTTCGGGAACAGGAAAGCTAGAGTTTGGGGAGAGATAAATTTTAGTGTATAAAAATACATATACCTATATATTATGTACCCTGAAATGTAGGAAGTAAAATCCATTTTAACCCAAGTCCTGTCCACATTAGCCCATATCCTCACTATTAACTTAGTCTTTAATATCGTTATTCACATGATGTTTCTGCAATGTGATTATTAGCATGCAGCTATTTAGACAGAATTAGGATTACTTGCTGAAATGTTCAGAGAATCTGTCCAGTTACACTGGATTCTAGCTGGAGTAGTATTTTGTGCCAGCATTTGTGGACACATATAAAATATGTCCTCTATTAAAACAGATGCAAGTGATTGCAATTTAATGCTATTCAAGTATAACTAATTAAATAGTTTAATTAGCTAATAAGGCTTGTATTGAAATGAGCAGTGCTTAATGAAATGGACAAAAATGCTGAATACTGTATTTACATTGCATTACATAGGACAAGGCTTGAAAACAAGTTCCACTTTCCTACTAAAACAGTTACATAAACAAAAGGGTTTCTATTTTGTATTTTCTATAACCATATTTGCTTTGTTAATTACTCTGTACACATAATAGCTGTGCACGCGATGAATAGATAAGATCAGATTACCTTGGCTGTAGCACAGATGAACACGTTGGTGTTCACACCCTGTTTGAAAGGAGAGAATGGAGAAAGGTGGAGGGTCATCGTGTCATCTACCAGAGCAGTGGTACTTTTTGTGGATCACTAAGGGAGAAATTTTCCTTCTAACGCTTAAAGTAAGTTTATATTTCCTGATATTTAAGTGAAAGTCTCTACTACCTCAGATTTTAGACTTTAGAAAGTTATTAAAAGTGTAAACAGAGTGCATTGTCTCCATGGGCACAGCTGCCAGACCATCCCCTCTACCTGATGAGGAGACGTACCTTGACTTTGGTCCACCCATCCTCCCTGCGCAAGATTACAGGGGAACTCTCTTAGGTGTGACAATCCTAATAAAATGATACATCCCCTGTCTGCTGAAATCAGTAGTAAGACCCCCCTGGATTTCAATGAAAATAGCATCCGGGCCTAAACACTATGATATTTTGTCCTTCCCTTTTTGTAAAGGAGGTTGGAAATGCCTGCAACACTGCAGGCCAGGGAGCTTTCCATTTCATTTCCCATAACATCTGAAAGTTGCTGCACGTACTTGATATGAAAAGTGATTAGAAAAATTATATTAAAATACAAAGTAAGATTCTAAACAAGGTCCTTACTGGGGGATACTTCTCCAGAGAACACGGCGCTCTATTCTTTCTGAAGGCACAAGCCCATCAGCAAAAGGCTTTGGATCCCTAGACAGAAAGTTTATTCACAGACAGAGCTAGTCAAATATTGGGTATACCAAAACGACTGTGCCTGAATGATACAGTCCTTAAGTCACTGTTCTCACTCCATATGCTGTCTATAGTCCCTCTGCCTGGGCTTGCAGAGTCCAGATGCCTTTGGTGCCCTGGGAGCAGTTGTGGACTTTATCTCCACCAGACATGTAGACCAGAGAGCATGTGTCACTTTAGACCATCCCAGGGTTGTGTTATTTTCAGCTGTTTGTTGAAAAGTAAATAAAGCACATTCTGAGATAGTATTTTTCTCTTATTTTTTTATTATTATCACAATCAGTGGCCAGATTCACATTCCAGGGATCCTGAAACAATTAATCTGAGGACTGTGTTGATTCACGTTATTTGGGGGATGTCTTTAATTGTCATTCTTTTGCTGTGCAAATGAGACCTGCAAAAATGTACGTAATAGACAATATAAATATTTTTTAAATATTGGCTAATCAGAATGATTTGTGTCAGGAATCCAATTCACAACTTGCAATTAATATCCTGTTTACCAATTCATGCTAAAATAAACACTAATTATGGCACATGTTTGCTTCATAAATGCTCTGGTTTAGGTTGTTAAGAAATGCTTTGTGTAACCTGACTGGTTTTTATTTTGCAAATCAATTGCACAACTGCTCGGTCCCATAGAGAAAGCAAAGCTATGCCACACATGATGGCTAAACAGCATATGAATTAAACTCCATATAAGCAAATTTCTTTGTAAGTAATTTATATTGTATGGTAAACTTGTATCCAACTAGAACAGCAAATTAAAACATTAATCACATCTGTAAAATTTAAGGCCTTGTGCATACAGAAAAAATATTAGGGAAATACATTTTCCTGTATTGCTGAAATAAATATTCCACATATGGAAGCCAGTCTAATCCTTCTCATTATAGTGTGGATGAAGATGAACATTAAGCCCATATAACATTTCTTTCAGAATTAGTCGATAGCTCATTTTAGTAGGTAGCACATATTTCCAAACCTGAAATGCCCACATTCAATCAGATTTGCAGTCTCTTTCCCTTTGCTGCTGAAGCTTTTCATCACTGTTAGGTAACCACTGTGATTATTCCATATCACATACTGATGAGAAGGCAGAACAAGCTCTCTCCCCAGCGCTGAGCAGGTTGTAAGCTGTGGCAAACTAACTTGCTCTGAAATTATCAAGTGTTCCAGCACTCCTTAGCATTACTAACATAGGCAGCCTGCCAGCCCCCTCTCCAACATCCAAATCGTCTTTCTCTCTTAACCACATTTTTATCCATCTGCTTCACAAAGCAGCCCACATGCTTTGACTTACTCTCGTATTTGAGTACAATGTGAGTTTACTTTAGATCTAAGCCTTTCTGTGCTATTTCATCAAACGTAGTACTCTCCGTGGATGGTTACCTAATTATCACTAGAGCACGGAATTTAAGCCCAGTAAGTAACGCTGGATTTATCACCTTATTACTTAATACCTTAATACCATATTACTGTTCTCATCCATGACTGAAACCAGCCTGGGCCCTCCTTCCTGTCTCGTAACCACATGGGGATCCAAAATATAAAAAGACCCACTCCCTAGCACGTGAATTGGAGGTGTAGCACATGCTTGATGATACTCGGGAAGGGGCGATCAAAGTGCAGTTCCTCTGGTCCCTCCCACTTGCCTGTTCCACCTCAAATAAAAGGATGCAGAGCCCAGGCTGGGTCTGAGGAAGACACAGCTAAGTTCAGGTCCTTGGCAGTTCATTCCCTGGCAGTTCATTTCTGGAGGGGAGCTAGGTACCCAGCTGACACCAGTTGGGGCCTCTTCACTGGTCCTATGACTTCTCTTAATTCATTCAGCAATAGGAAGCTGCTGCAGACAGCTGCAGCTATATTATGGGTTTCCCTGCAGGCTGACCCACCCTTTGTTTCCCCCATGAAAAATTATATTTATTTGACCTTAGTTTGACTTCTAATCAACCTGTGTGCTTCATCGTTCAGTGGGTTTGCCAATGCTTTTTTTCAGTGATCGCTTTCACTCCCAAGGTGCTCTGAGCTTTGTTACTCTATGCAATGATTGGTCCATGGAGTTCGAGAAAAATCAAAGAAATGATATGACTACCATGCCCTTGCTTGCCTGAGAGCTGGGAAGATACATCCCATAAGTCATATTTGGAGGTATTATTCAAGCAAATAATCCTTTCTGGTTTCTTTTGTCGCGTTACTGTGTTCAAGTGTTTTCTTTAAAACAAATTTAAAATAACTTATGCTGAAATGATGATTGGTTATTAACTTTAGAGAGAGTCACAAGAGAAAATGATTCTGCTCTCAAAAATGCACACTGGTAACTCAGATTTATTGACACAGTTCTACCCATACATGTAGATTGCCATGTGTTATTTTAATAGCTAGATGTATGTACATTATTACAAAAACATGAAAGATTATATTTTTGAAGTTACTATGTTTTTTTCAAAGCACCAGATTTTTAAAGTGGCATCTAAGGCAGGATGTATTTTTAAGTAGCATCAGGAGAGAAATACCTAGTGGGACTGTCAAAAGCATGTTAAATTCCTAAATCCAATTAAAATTAACAGAGATTATCTCCCTGAAGACTATAGAAAAAATTGCTAGGTACCTCTCTCACCATCAGAAACTTAAAGACTTCTGAGACTCTTGCAAAGGCCCCTAATCATTTAGGATTTTTTTTTCTGCTTTTTGGGTTTTTTTCCCCCCAGAGCAATGTAAACTCCACCATGCTCCTATGTGGTTTGGAATACCAAATTGCAGACCTAGAGTCCAGTCCTGAAATCAAAGACCACCAAGTATAAAACATTTAATGTATGAGAATTTATGAAATGTCTCCATCACACCATAAGGACCATAAACAATCCATTTAACCAACTCAGAACTAGTCCAGCTGGGACTACCCTGTTGTTGCTTTGCCCTCAGCAGTGATGCTGTTAACAGTTTCGTGCCCTGGGTGAAGAACCCCGTGCGTGAATGCCATCTTTTCCCGATCCCGACAGTGGCTTCAGGTATGATCTGCGGAGGCGAGTGTTTCTGCCTGAGGAGCCTCTCATTGCCTTCAGTTCTGAACTGGTGCCCCAGTGAGATCCAGCTGCAGCCAATAATTCCTACAAGTAACCCTGTACCACCAAGATTTCATGAATGCTGCTCATATGGAAGAGCTGTACATTTTGCAAGACTCTGAAGGATCAGGATGAGGTTTATTGTTTTGTTATGTTGTACCACATAAATAGTGATAACGTTCCATTAAAAATCTGTGTTTAATAAAGGAAATATGAAATTAATTACCTTTCTTCCTTTTACCTCATGTACTCCTGCACCCATTTACCCTGACACTTTGTCGGTAGCGTACACACAGTGATGCGCACACAGATGGGATGGCTGCTGCTTCTTTAAATCCAGCAATAGTCTGTGAACCAAACAGCGATGGGAAGGCAAACGCTAACCATGTTATGATGAATCTGATTGACTAACCGCTCATTTCAGTATTTTACCATGGTTGTATTTCACTGTCTGTATAGTATCTTATCTATTCATCAGTGACATATGAAAGTAGAAAATGAAATCACCTCCAGAGCAGGAGCTCCAAGGCACCGATTCAGAAGGATGCACAGGGTGCCTTGATGTCTTTGACGGATATTGCCACTGGCTGGTGTAATCTGAGGTGAACATCTTTTTAACTTGTTACTTCGTCCATGCCCCAAAGTTGTGATTCTCAGAGATTTGCACTCACCTCCCATTTTCATCCCCTGCTGTTTCAGCAGGAAAACACAAACATTTTAACTGGCATTTGCATCCTCAGTGGTAAACATTTAATTTGCTCCCATGAGCAGTTTTGCACTTGCTCAATTTTACTGTTGCAGTAATTCCACCAGTAATCCACTCACCCTGGTGTAATTAAGCTTCTGTAACAGTGTTGGCAAAACTGAATAGCCCTTTCTGAAAGTCATCTTAAAAGAAGCAACTTCCAGCACACCTCTGTCCCACTGTATTTTCACCCCACAGGTCTGAGGCTGGCAGATTGTACGGCAGCTTGTGGATCCCAGTTACGTTAAGGTAAATTTTCTTTAATTCTCTTTTTGAGTCTCAGTTACCAGATTTAGATTCATGGGTTATATTTTTTATTTCATTATGAGAGTTCTTTAAATTTAAGTCTAAGATGCTTTTGAGCCTGGGTCTAACGTTGGCCTTTTAAAAAGTGTATTCCACATAATTGCAGCACTGTAGTGCTGAGTACATTGACCACTATTAACATTGTGTAATGTAGGCATCCCCTGCCTTCCAGCTGACTATGTGGTTATTAGGCATAAATATCTTTGTACTGGCAATTAGAAGAAAACAGTACAGTAAAATAAATTAATAATAACAAAAATAAAATAGAGCCCTCAGTTTCAAGGATAAGACAGGGCGCAGAGCTACTACTTATGAATTGAAATTACCATTTTTGATGAAGGCCAGACTCCTTTTGTTTGAGAATCCCTACAAATAACTGTTTCCACACCAAAAAGTATTATATTCTATCCTAAAAGATGGGCATCTTACTTCTCCATGGATTTACATGCCAAAATTTATACTAGAAATATGATTTAGAATGTGATAATAAAACCCCAAAAGCATGCCTCCATCCTGTCTCAAAAGAAGGTGTATTTTGTGCTGACAGTGCACAGTTAAAAACACACCCAACACTTTTCTGAAATCTTTGTTTATTTGGATAGCCCATAATATTTGATACCATCACTGAGGCATCTCCTAATATATATACATTACTAGTTGCTTTCTATGATACATGTAGAAACCACAAAAGACAAACCTCTTTTGTTTATGACCAGTAACATGTGTCCTGCTTTACTGGCTTTGTCATGTCACACTCCCCCAAAACTTAAAATACTAAGGTTTAAAAGAAGTTTTCACAGTGTCAGAGCTAAGGTGATTATTCCCTTTGCACGGAATGAGCATTATTTTTCAATTATATAAACTTATTAACAGCAGGTGTTAGTAAAGACAGTAAGTTTAGCAAACTTGAATTCCTTTGGCAAAATGCTCATATTCATAAACTGGATACACAACTTTGGAAACAGCGTAGATGCAGTAGGCATGAATACTATCTTATTTAAATGTCTGTATTAAGCACAACCTCTCTCTGCTAAAAATGGGGAAAAAACAAACAAGTCATATTCATCAAAGTAATTGTGTAGGTACTTTCAGTACCAAAATGCCTAGAATGAAAGATTGAACTGCTAACGGCAGCAGTGACAGCCATGAATCATGGTAGGCTACTTCGGGGCCTTTACCACCATAAAACAAAAGATGTAGATGAAAAATGCTGCAATTAAGTGATTTGATTTCTGCCCCCTTTTTCCTACTGCATTCGTGCATGGCTGCACAGCAAAGATTGATGGGAAAAATTACTCTACGTGATCTCTGACAGAGCCTTGGAACAATTCTATAAGGGGGAAACATACAAATCAAACCAGCTTTCTTGTATTCAAACAAAATAATACATATAAAGCAAATACTTTAGCCTATATCCAAAGCACCAACATTTGCATGCACACATAAATTTTTGAGAAATGTTCTGCTATCAAAACCAAACTCATGGATTTTCCAGCTAGTTGGGTAATACTGATATTTGTTTAAATAAATATTCAATCAGTACTACTGAGTGGCATCCTAAATATGTTTGTGCAGTGAGAAGAACAAATTGCACATACAAATTTATGGAGGTAAAATGTTCTTATCTTTTATATCAATATGTTATTAATAAAATAGTCTCAAAATAAGATAATAAGAAAATCTTCCTGCATATTAGACTCCACTATCATTACCATCATTTAAACGGACATTTTCAATGGGCATTTATAAGTGAGTTCAGAGCAAGCGTATAAAGGATTTATATCTGTGCTACTTGTGTAGAGGGAAAACGTTATAATATGGCTGACATATACTTTAAAATACGCTAAATGTGCAAAAGGCATTGGATAAAATAAACAATCAATGTTAATGCAAATGGGAGGTGACTGGTTCTACCGTAGCCTGCTCTACTGATATTATGTGAGATTTATTTCCTGATGAGAGAGTAAAGACCACACAGATCCAGCCCACTGTAAAAAATGTGCAGTTGATTTTGCTCAAATGTACACAATGGAATCAACTCACCGAAAAAAAGATATGTAGAGATTTGACTCCATTATGCATAGTAAAGCAGAGATTGAACAGACAGACTAGGGCATTGGTAATTAAAGTTAGGTCTTTTTGCTAAAGACCTAATGTTGCATTATGCTTAAAAGAAATCCTGCCACAGTCCCCTTTCCAATGTCAGATAATATTTTTCATTTTGATATGTATTTTTTTCAGTATATTGAACACTTCTTCTTTCCCAGAGATTCTGTTTATCCGCAGTGCATAAGATCATATATTTTGTTTCTGCATGTAGCTGACTTATTCAACTTTAGATTTTTTTTCTTTTTCTGATAAGCAGGTACAAGCCTCATGAGGTTGAGACTTCATATACATAAGCCTCTCCACCCTCAGCAGCTTTCTGCCTGATTTATGGGGGCCTACAAACCATCCTCCATGACTAGAGAAGCAACTTTTTCATTTTCAAAGTTAATCCAGTTCTAGGATGAATTAACTGCTGCATAACACCCTGACAGCTAGACTGTGCTTTTATCCAGCTAGCTAGCATTCCCTATAACTTCTTATCCTGTAAAATAAACATTAAGAGCTTTGGCCTCCTGATTGCTTACTATTGATCACTTTTATAACCCAGGACACCTTATCTTCTTTCAGCATTTTACAGTATCATTAACTGTAAAAGGAGAGTGAGTTTCTTCTGCTAGCCTATTTTTGTATAGGGAGTTAGCACATCCAGAAAAAAGGCTGATAGAGGTTTTGTGGTGACTTACACAGCTGGTATGGCTCATTAGGTCCCGGCAATAATGGAAGTGAAAATAACCTTCTGGGATAGCAGGCAGAACTGGAAAACTGGGGTCTAGGAAGTCCTTTGAGAAAAGGCTAGGTGCATTTGGCCGAGAAGATTATATTCAAAGAGGTAGCTGTTTGCTTTTATCCTTTGGGCCAGTATTCAAACCAAACTTTAGGAATCTCTGAGGCTGCAAACTCTTGGAGGTCTGAGCCAGAGATTATTATAAAAGATGCTGAAGATCAGTGCTGTTTTTTAGACTTTACTGCTTTATGAATATTAAATAGCTCATACTTAATGCAATATTTGTGATTAAGCATAGGATATTCTACATTGAGTTATTTTAATTTAGCAGTTTGAAAAAGCAGAAAGAACGGCTGGCTTAAGTTCATGACCCTGCAGTTTTCTCCTCTCGTGGACCAGTAGGCAACAGGTAGCAGCCCTTGTTGCCCAATTGTCCCACCCAAAAGGGGAAAGGAAAGAGGAATAAGAAAGGGAAAGAGAAAAGGTGAAAATACGGTTTCCCCTCAATATTGCACAAAACAGAAGCATTGTGCTCCATGCAGCAATCCAAGAAAATCTACAAGCATCATCGTGGCATCATCCACCTTTATGTATTCCTCTGGGGAAAGGAGACATGAACCTACCTGAGGGGGCTGGGAGACATTCCTCAGGAGTCAGACATTTTTGGCAACCAAGGAAATCGAATGGCTGTTATCTTGCTACAACCATAATTTTAAAGAGTGACAGCCTTGTTTTAGCAGGAAAAAGGTTCATCAACTGCATTTGCATTTGTTGCTGAGAATATCACTCCAAAAGGCTGCGGAGCTGAGAGGAATCCACACTGTGCTGGAAAGTGTTAGAAAATAGACGTGACATGCCAGAAGCACAGGTCAGCAAAGCTGCCTTGCTACTGGATAAAGGACAGGAAGAGGCTCTGAAATGAAAGGAAGAAGGAGGCTGTGAAAGGAGGAGGAGGTAAATTTCCCTGAGGCCTCTGCAGGGCAGGAGGGCTGCTGCTGGAAGCAGAGCTGAGAGCCTGCTGGGAAGTTTGCTCCCAGGCACTGAGGCCTCCCCTGGGCTCAAGCTGGCATCAAGGGACCCTCACTGTTGCTCTAAAATGATATTTAACTTTCTATATACCATTTGTGACTTTGCTTTTAATCTCATAGCGTGAAGTCCATACATTTCTCCATTGCATGTGTTTGAATTTAAGATGACGTAATGAATTAAAGAAGAAAGAGGAACTTAAGTGTGAAGATGGAGTATCTGGAGCACTCAGTCTCTTCCTCTGAAATCAAACAGAGTAGTGTGATAAGGACCCACCTCATCAAATGTTTAGGGTGGATAAATGTCTCCCTTCAAACCACAGGGACAAGTGCAGTGACAGTTGGGGCCACATGCTGGTTTTGGGGAACACGTTTCCTTCTGCACACACAGGCTAGGGACCCTCTTGTAAAGAGAAGTAGGATGTGGGAGGACACCTCACACCCATCACCAAACCCCAAAGCGCTACAATAGATCGTTTACTCACAGTAGATTTTCCAAGCACAGTTATTTTTTCGATGCCTTAAAGTGCATAACAATGTACTGTAATAGTAAAATACAGAATTTTTAAACAGTTCATGTTAAATCCAGAGTAGGTTGTTTAGCTTCATGTGATCTTGAAGTACTATGTTATTTCACTGTTTTGTCATTGTCCTGCTATGCATCTCATATTCCTCATCTTATATTGTATGCTTTATTTCTTACTTGAACCTTGCACAGCACAAAGATGAGGGCTTCTACTTGTGATTATACAAATAATAAGTAATAGTAATAAGAATTCAGATTGCTCTCAATCTGTCAGTCAAGAAACTGGTAGTTTTGCAAGACAGATGCTAGCGAGTAAACTTTACTTAGAATGAGTTAGAGATTAGGCAACTTAAATTTAGGTATTTACCTGTAGGTTTTTGCAAGTGTAGGTGTGAGTTCCCATTATACAGTCAATGGAGATCTAGTAAAACCATTTGACAGAACTACAGCATTTGAAGTTCTTCGAGACACTGTCTGTCATCTGGAATATATTGTCATCTGGTTTCATTACAATCTGTATGTGTGCACTGACACACACTGCTTCAAAAATAAAAAAGAAAAAAAGAAAAGAAAAACTGATTTTCCAGCTGTGACCCATTATCACAAAGGAATTCACATATGTACCTGAGGTCAATCCCACATCTCCTTTATCAAGAAAGTAAGATTTTAAAAGGTCTCATCACAGCCAATTGGATAAATATCTGAAAACCTCACCTTCATGCACAGACTTTTGCCTTATGCATTCTAGTGCTTTGGGAACAATATATAGTGATAGGGGCCCACACAAATGGTACATGTAACTCTACTGATATATTGTAGGTTTAATGGAAAACTACCAAGATCAAAAGTGAGTTACATTCACCAAGGCTGATATAAAAAAGAGATGCCTGGATCAGGAGTTAATCCCAGTTTAACGTATCACATAAGAAATGGCAATTTTTAGCTACAGTATCTCTTCTATAACACTGTGGCAGGCTGGAGAAAAATGTTAAACAGCACGGCAGGAAAGCAGATAGACTATTAAATAAATATCCTGTAACTATTTAATTATCCATTTAATTAAGCCTTTCTGCTTTACCTTTTGATTTATCCATAGTTTCATGAGAATGAAACAGTAGTGAAGTTGCCCTTATAAGAACCACCAGACACCATGGCAATGGCAACATAGAAATTATAATTTTGCTTTCTTTTTTTAATGAAACTTGCTTTTCAAATAGCTTTTACATTTTAATATTTTCTGATATAATTTCCTTAGAAATCAACTTTTTTAAAAAAAATTTTTAGATTTTTTTCACTCTTACATAGACAGGTGTGTCTTTGGTGTTGGGAGTCTTGCTTGTGGAAGATGTTGAGCTAGTGTACTAAGAAAAGTGTTGGCCACTAGAGAATGCAGACAAATCCAGCCTATCACATGGTATATGGTTATAGGCACTGACTCAGCACTAATCAAAATGCTTTCATGCGTGGGCATTCTGGGAAAGTGAGGAGAAATCACACCCTCTCTCATTAAAAAAATGAAGACCTAAAGATACTCACTGTGGCTACAGAGCTACATTTGGAATAATAAAATCTGCTATGCAAGCAGTTCAGCATACAACATGCTATTTTGAGCAGTCTCTCTAGGGAAAAATACCCCCTGCATCTTATAATTAAAAAGCTATTTAACAATGTAAAAATACAAATATTCCCAAATCAAGTTTCAGCCAAATATCCTGTACATTTCCTCTCCCATCAGCCTAATTCAAAACACGGGTATCAGAGACAGCAATGTTTGCACCACACAGCACTACAGAGATGATCACTTAGCTTTTGTTTTGGTTCCAATTCATTTTTTCAAGAAGCATAATTAAAAACTGCATTAATGCCACCAATTATGGCCTCCAAGGGACCAGAAACCCCATGTTACTATGTGATGGAACACAACTGAGCTGCAAACATCCATTTGCCATTATAATACTCATTAATCCTGCCAAATACAACTCATTATGAGACTTCAAGAAAATCATCTCATAGGCAAACACAGCACAGAATCTATCTGTCACTGCATTCCTCACAGCACAAGTTGCAGGGGTAGAAATTGTTCAGTGTAACTAATTTATGAAGCTGCAAACTAACCATTCATTTCTGACACAAACCAGGAGGTGTCTGAAAATGTACAAGGACTACTTTACTGCTGGAACATCCCTTTAATTGTGACTTCTTCAAAAGTGAATAGAAGGTGAAGAAAGCACTGTGGAAAAAAAAAAAAGGAGGAATTGACTTGAATATTTGCTCAAATCAGTGTTTTTTCTAAGGTCAAAATGAATTAGTCTTTTCTCCCTTATTTACAGGTTTTCTTCTGATTTTGGGCAAGTCTTGCAAAAAAAGCAGTATAGGAAGATGAATGTATTGCTGGGAAGTGCTACAAAATAAACCATCTAGTATTTCAAGTTACTATTGTTAATATGACTATTTATGATTATTATTATTATTTACCTAGAATTGGTTTAGTATTATTTTGTGGTATCTATTTTGTAGTATCATTTTGCAAAATTCAGGAAGGGTAAAAAGTTCGAACTGACAGGAAAAAACAGAAAAAAAATCATATAAGAATGCATCTGAAGTCTAATCCAAAATCCGTTGTTCTGAAGACTGACTGGATAATCATCAAAATGAATTCTGCAGACTTTCTGGGCTTTAGACATAGCTACTGTAACAGGAGCCATTATAACATGAATACTCTAGCTTCACTAGCAGGACGCTCATGACTACATCTTGAAACAGTCACTGAAACCCCTGTGATTTTCCACAGATGTCTGTAACTGAAGTAGTACTGCAGTATTTGGTAACTTCAACAAGTTGGTAAATAAATGCCAGGAATTCAGCAAGATATTTCCTGATGTAAATTGCAAAATATTCTGAAAATTTCAATATACTTCACTCATTAAACAAAAGAGTTGCCATTCACCAATGGTTCATATACATTTTTTTCTCTTGTGAGTCATCTATTCTGTAAAACTGACAAAACTAAAATGAATCGTGGTGCCTCAAAAATATGTATTGTCTGCTTTATACTTAGATGACATCAGATCGCTAGAGCTGAATGCTCTAATTTTCTAGCGGCAGAAGTAACAGAGAGCTCTCCCAAAAGCAAATAATTCATAAATGGACACATCTCTCTGGCCCACTGACAGAAATGTGGTAGGACAGGAAGCTTTTCACAGAAATTAGACAATTCCTTAATTAAAGACTGTGCTTCTCTAAAAGAGGTACTGGAATTTCTGTTTGAACTACTGGATTCAGTGCCAGAACCATTTGGTATTTCCATTTTCCTGTGTGCAAAAATACTGTCCGGATTGCAAGGATGTGTTCAGTTTTTCAAGTTGCCCACTTGAAAAGATTTGAGAAAAGGTTGAGGCATCCAAAAGAAGAGGTTGCTTAAGGAAGACGGATGTTTACTGAAAGAACTGTGGATGGCTGAAGAGTTTCTTGTAGCACACCAGTTGTCTTCAGCTGTGCTGTAGAAACCTTGATTCAGCTCAGAAAACATTTTCATATTTTTTTTCTTAAGTAAGCTGAAGGGATTCTTTGATTCCTAATATGGTATTTTTTAAGTTTGTAGAATGCTACAATTTTTTTTATATTTTTTCAAAATTTCAAAACAGAAAGGTTCTGTGCTGAAAAGAATAAAAACAATATAAAAAAGAAAAGCTATACCTTATAGATACTTAC